>NW_025361728.1:0-3516 GCF_016433145.1 Gracilinanus agilis
AAAGGAGATAATATTAAGAAAAATGGGGAAACAGACAAAATGGAGTAAATTTATATTCCATAAAGAAGCATGTGGGGTGAACAGGGAAGAAGATCAATACACTGGAAGGGTAAAGAAGTTGGAAGAGGAAATACTTAATACTTAAGTGCATTGAAATTAACTTAAAGAGAGAAGAACAATCAGATCCATTGGGGCAGAGAATTGATTTGTGCCCTATAGAGAAGTAGAAGGGTAACAAAAGGACTGTTGGGGAGGGAAGAAACACTAGGGAGGGAGAGGGCAAGGGGGGGCGTGAAAGGGAAGTATAATAAGGGAGGGGATTAGGGAAACTGATTAAAAACAAAACA
Organism: Gracilinanus agilis; assembly: GCF_016433145.1. Lineage (NCBI taxonomy): Eukaryota > Metazoa > Chordata > Mammalia > Didelphimorphia > Didelphidae > Gracilinanus > Gracilinanus agilis. The sequence continues at coordinate 348 of NW_025361728.1, forward strand.
CTGGTATAGAAGGCAATAGTGAAGAAAAAAAGGGCAGGACAAGGAGGGAGAATCAAAATGTCTGAGAATACATAGTTGATAATTATAATTCTGAATGTGAATGGGATGAACTCCCCCATAAAACAGAAGCAAATAGGAGAGTGGATTAGAAAATAAAATCCTACCATATGTTGTCTACAAGAAACACATGAGACAGGCAGGCATATATAGAGTAAAAAATGAAAGGCTGGAGGAAAATTATTGGGCTTCAACTGAGAAAAAGAAGGCAGGAGGTGCAATCATGATTTCTGAAAGAGCCAAAGTAAAAATAGATCTGGTTAAAAGATATAGGGAAGGTAATTACATCCTGATAAAAGGCAGTATAAATAATGAATAAATATCAGTACTCAACATGTATGCACCAAATGGTATAGCATCCATATTTCTAAAGGAGAAGCTGGCAGAGCTCAAGGACAAAATAGATAGCAAAACTATACTAGTGTGTGACCTCAACCTTCCCCTATCAGATCTAGATAAATAAAACCAAAAAATGAGTAAGAAAGAGATAAGAGAGGTGAATGAAATCCTAGAAAAATTATTTAATAGATATATGAAGAAAAATAAATAGGGACAAAAAGGAATACACCATCTTTTCAGCAGCACATGGAACACTCACAAAGATTGACCATGTACTAGGGCATAAAAACATGGCAAACATATGCAAAAAAAGCAGAAATAATAAATGCAATCTTATCAGATCACAATGCAATAAAAATAGTTATTATCAAGTATACATGGAGAGGCAAACCAAAAACTAATTGGGAATTAAATAATATGATTCTCCAAAATAAGTTAGCTAAAAAACAAATCATAGAAACAATTAATAATTTCATTGAAGACAATGACAATAATGAGACTTCTTACCAAAACCTATGGGATACAGCCAAAGCAGTTCTAAGGGGAAAATTTATATCACCAAGTGCATATATTAACAAATTAGGGAGGGCAGAGGTTGATGAATTGGAATTGCAACTTAAAAATCTAGAAAATGAACAAATTAAAAATCCCCAGATGAAAACTAAGTTAGAAATACTAAAAATCAAAGGAGAAATTAATAAAATCCCAAAAGTAAAAGAACTATTGAATGAATAAATAAGACTAGAAGCTGGTATTTTGGGGAAAAAAAACCAGATAAAATAGACAAAGTACAGGTCAACCTAATAAAAAAAAGGAAATAAGGAAACCAGATTAACAGTTTCAAAGATAAAAGGGAGACTTTACCTCTAATGAAGAGGAAATTAAGGCAATCATTAAAAACTATTTTGTCCAGTTACATGGCAATAAATATAGTGATCTAGGTGAGATGGATGAATATTTGCGAAAATATAAATTACGTAGATTAACAGCAGAAGAAATATAATACTTAAATAATCCAATATCAGAAAAAGAAATTGAACAAGCCATCAAAGAAGTCCCTAAGAAAAAATCACTAGGACCTAATGGATTCACAAATGAATTTTATCAAACATTCAAAGAACAACTAATCCCAATAATATACAAATTATTTGATATAATAAGCAAAGAAGGAATCCTACCAAATTCCTTTTATGACACCAATATGGTACTGATTCCAAAGCCAGGCAGACCAAAAACAGAGAAAGAAAAGTAGAGACCATTCTCCTTAATGAATGTAGATGCAAAATTCTTAAATAGAATAGTAGCAAAAAGACTCCAGCAAGTAATTAAGAAGATCATCCACCATGATCAGGTGGGATTGATACCAGGAATGCAAGGATGGTTGAACATTAGGAAAACCATCCACATAATTGACCATATCAACAAGCTAACAAACAAAAATCACATGATTATCTCAATAGATGCGGAAAAAGCCTTTGACAAAATACAACACACATTCCAAATGAAAACACTAGAAAGTATAGGAATAGAAGGACCTTTCCTAAAAATAATAAATAGTATATATCTTAAACTATCAACAAGCATCATATGCAATGGGAATAAATTCGAAGCTTTCCCAATAAGATCAGGCATAAAACAATGATGCCCATTATCACCTCTATTATTTAAAATTGTACTAGAAACACTAGCAGTAGCAATTAGAGAAGAAAAAGAGATTGAAGGTATTAAAATAGGCAATGAGACTAAGCTATCACTCTTTGCAGATGATATGATGGTCTACTTAAAAAATCCTAGAGAATCAACTAAAAAGCTAGTAGAAATAGTGAACAACTTTAGCAAAGTTGCAGGCTACAAAATAAATGCACATAAATCATCAGCATTTCTATATATTTCTATATATTTAAAACACAGCACAGCAGCAATAGGTAGAAAGAGAAATACCATTTAAAATCACCCTAGACCAGTGATGGGCAAACTACAGCCCCATGGGCCAGATGCGGCCCCCTGAAATGTTCTATCTGGCCTTGTGACATTATTCCTAATCTGACATATACAATGAGTAGTGTAATGTATAGAAATGGGCAGCCATTTTCTGCAGGTACAAAAAATGCAGTTTGCCACTTTGGAACTCAGAACCTGGCAAAGCAGCCCTGGGTGACAGTTAGGAATAGGGTATAAATTGAGATCCACAGGGTCTCATTTTTCTCCTGGAGTTAGTGAGGCCTAGCCAATAAGCTTTATTTCCAATCAAGATTATTCAGCAAATAACAAGAATTACAATAGCATCTGACCCAGGGACTTCATAACCCTGGGCTCAGCACCAAACAGCTTCAGAGTCAAAGGGAGACCCCCAAGGTCCCTTTGAACTCTGCTCCTTAGGGAACATCTTCAATTTAAATATTATTTAGACTTTTAATACTTTAGGCAAGATTATTCAGGGTTTCCATCACCCACTCTCCTTCTCCCAATTTACCTACCCTTCAATTTATCAAATAAACCCAGTTTAATCTCTAAGCCTATAGTGATCTTTAAAAGGTAACGACTTACTTTGATGACATCTTCAATTGTATAGTCAGATCCTGAGAACATCTTAAACTGGTCATAGCAATTTCAAGATAGTACTAGCCTTATAAATAATACCAAAGGTTTCAGGAAATCAACATTCAACTTCCTCGTTACCTTATACCCAACTGACAGCCTCAAACTGATTGCTAAAGCCCTGTGATTAGCTAGAGAATTCTCACTCTTAAAGGAAGCTTAGCCCAACTGGTAT
>NW_025361729.1:0-1622 GCF_016433145.1 Gracilinanus agilis
TTTACTTTTTTGGGCTCCTCTTGTTTCTTGTGTTTGGACTTCACATTTTTTAAGTCAGGCATACTTGGAAATCTTCTATCTTATTGAAAGTCCATTTTTCCCCTGAAAGAATGTACTCAATTTTGCTGGATAGCTGAATCTGGGCTATACACCCAAATATTTTGTCTTCCTGAATATCATAGTTCATATCCTTTGATCCTTTAATGTAGAAGCCCCTAGGTCCTGTGTGATCATGATTGTAGCTCCATAGTACTGGAATGGTTTCTTTCTGGCTGCTTGAAGTAATTTTTCATTGTGTTCGTGGCTCTAGAATTTAGCTATTATATTCCTGGAAGTTGTCATTTGAGGATTTCTTTCTGGAGGTGAACTGTGAATTCTTTCAATTTTAATTTTATTTTTTTGTTTGAGGATCTTTGGGAAATTATCTTTGATAATTCCTTGTTATATGATATCAAAGGTTTTTTTCTTCATCATGGCTTTCAGGTAGTCAGATAATTCCCAGATTGTCTCTCCTAGATCTATTTTCTAGGTCAGTTTTTTTCAAATGAGATATTTCATTTTTTCCTCCATTTTTTCATTCCTTTGATTCTGCTTTACTGTTTCTTGATTTCTCGTGAAATCATTAGTTTCTAGATAAATAGCTAAGTGAGTTTTTCAGTTTGTCTTTTTATAATATTGCTATTACTAAGTACAATGTTTTCATGGTTCTGCTCCCATCACACAGTATCATTTCAAATAAGTCTTTCCTGGATTTTCTGAGATGACTTGGTTCATCATTTCTTGTAACACAACAGTAAAACATCACAATCATATATCATAATTTTTTCAGCCATTCCCAAATTGATGGACATTTTGTCAATTTCCAATTGTTTAGTACCACAACAAAGAACTGCTAGATGTATTTGTGTGCAAATAGATCCTTTTCCCTTTTTTCCTTTTTGAGACATAAATCTACTAGTAGTATTACTGGATCAAGAGGTATGCACAGTTGTATAGCTCTTTGGGCATGATCCAAAACTGTCCTGTAGAATGGTTTATCAATCCACAAGTCTGCCTATAATGGATGATTGTCCCAATTTTGTCCTACCCCCAATGTTTGTGATTTTTCTTTACTGTCATATTAGTCAATCTATTAAGAGGTAGGAGATAGAGACTTCTGGGTTAAGATAGCTACAGAGTAGAAGCAGGACACTTACTCTCCTCACCACCAATTGATATATGATACCTCATAAGGACAAAAAAAAACCCAAGTTCAGATGAAAGAAGGGACTCCACAATTGGGAGTGGCATTGACGGTATGTGGGAATTTGGCATTTCCATGCTATAAGGGGGTGAAATAGCTCCCACTAAAATGTGAGCTGATCAACCCTCCCCCAAACCAACTACAGTGCCAGAGTCAGAACCAGAACTCCTGAATCAGAGTGAGTTAGGGGCAATCTCTAGGTTCTTGGCAACTGACTAAGACCACCAGGGACTTACCCCAGAGAGAAGTTAGATTTGGGAACCCAGGAGGCTGAAGAGCATGGACCTTGGGTGCTAAGATAGAGCAGAGAGGGGTGGCACATAGTAGAAGCTTCAGAGACTTGAAAAGTAACCTAATGCAAAAACTGCTCCATAGCTCC
>NW_025361730.1:0-2452 GCF_016433145.1 Gracilinanus agilis
TTTATATTAAGCAGTGGGACTTTATGTAAACTATACTTATATAAAAGTTCACCATGTTGGTGGGAAGATAAAAGCATGGACAGACAATAACTCAGCCCTGTTGTGAGGAAGATTGAACTGATGCAAAGTGAAGTGAGCAGAATCAGGAGAACACTGTTCATAGCAACAGCAATAATATACAATGAACAACCATGAATGAATGTGAATTAGCTATTTTCAGCAACACAATGACCCAAGAGAATCCCAAATGGCTTATGATGAAAATGCTCTCCACCTCCAGAGAAAGAATTCCTGGCATCTGAATGCAGATTGAAGCAGATCATTCTTCACTTTATTTTTTTCATCTTCTTAAAGATGTTGCTTCTTCCATAACATAACAAATATAGAATTATGTTTTTATTATAACATATGTATAGCCAGTATCAAAATTTGCTTATCATATCAGGAATGAGGGAAGGAAAGAATGCGAAATGCAAAATGCAGACCAAAAATTGTTTTTACAATGATAAGGGGGAATTTGGGAAAAAGGAAAAGGACCAGAGTGGAGAAACAGAAGTTGTACGGAATGCAAGAAACCAGGAAGTAGAGGGGAAAATCTTAGAATCCTGGGTAAGGATTCTAAAAGGGGTTATCGGTCATCTGGGAGAAGAGTGAGGACTAGTAGAGCAGGCAACAGCTCTTGATCAAATCTCTCTCTGTAATTACCATCTTACAACAAGTAAATCAGGGAAAAGAAAACATTACTGTACTTGTGCAATAACAAAAAAGTCATCTCCATCATAACAAAATGCAAGAGAAAAACTGTTGTAAAAAAGAATATAACATGATCAATTCAGCTCCTTTTTTTTAAACCCTTAAGCAACTGGGATTAAGTGACTTGTTTTGGGTCAGAGAAAGCTTTTGAGGCAGGATTTGAACCTAGGGCCTTCCATCTCCAGGCCCTACTCTCAATCCACTGAGCCACCTACCTGCCCTGTCAGGAGCTTTCTTTTTAAAAGACTAATGACCCAATTTCTCTACAAAGTTGACTGCTGTTACAAACTATTATTCCCTTGGTGCTTCCATAGTTTCCTATTAGCTCATCAACATTCATTTTCATCTTTATGCATGCTCTCCATACTTGCTCAGTTTTAGAAATAAATGCTTTCCTTCACATCTTAAATAACAGATAACAATGTCTGAAATGCTTCAACTTTGTTATCTGTCAAGTACATTTCTTCTTTTTTTAAACCCTTAACTTCTCTCTTAGAATCAATACTATGTATTGGTTCCAAGGCAGAAAAATAGTAAGGGTTAGGCAATGAGGGTCAAATGACTTGTCCAGGGTTGCCCATTTAGGAAGTGTCCAAGGCCAGATTTGAACCCAAGGACTGCCCCCCCATCTCTAAGTCTGACTCTCAATCCATTGGGATTTTTTTTCCTTTACCCGTTGAATATGTTTCTTAACCAATCTTCATAGTAAGTCCCCTAAGAAGTCTCATCCTTTGATTGAGCATCATGTCCAGATAATATCTAACACATTATTGGCAACACTGCTCCCTGGACTGAAGCATGACATCAGTGATTCTTAAACTTTTGGTGCTTTTGGCACAATAGATTTTGCCATGAAGTATCATGATGCGTTAAATGTTTTAGTTGGCATTGCTACAATTTCCCTTTAATAAGACTGGCTGTTTTTTCTTGAGTCCTATTAAAGCTTTCTGATGTGATTTATTGAGAATATGTATATGTATATACATAGACTATATATAAATATAGAAATGTTGAAAATATGTTTATCATACAACATACGCTAGGTAAGTAAAACTTGTATTAAACAAGATTACTTGACCACCTTTTTTTTAAGTCCTCCAACAACTACAAATCCCTTCTACATTTACTTATGCAAGGTTACAGGATCATTAGTTCAGATGTGTTTCAGGCAATCAGATATCATATCCTCTTGTATGAACTTGTATGAACTAAGAATGTAAGGCTTTGTTCTTCACTGGTATGTCCTTCAAGGCACCAACTAAACTGAGTGGGCAAAAATGTTATGTTCAAGTTTTCTTCTATCTATAAGAATGTGTATTTAAAATTTGTACTAATGAACTTTATGGCACATTTGAGCACTACAGCACACTCTGCGAGAACTACTGTATGAGCTGCTATTAATAGTCTAGCATTTTTTACTTCTAGTAAAATCTCAATTTTCTCTACTCTCTTAAACAAGAATTACATTGAATTCTATCCAAATGATAGCTTGACAAATTCAGAGTTCCATTATAGTATAGTTTTTCAAATAAACTTGAAGCATAATGTGTCTGTTCTGAATGCCTGAATGGCCTAGCAGGAATAAATAACAGGGACTATAAAGATGGAACCGACAAATGCAGAAAGAGGCCAGAGATCAGCAATGCATTTATTATTTTATCATTGAACATTTTCTCATAAGAGTCCTGACATTTTTTTT
>NW_025361731.1:0-1669 GCF_016433145.1 Gracilinanus agilis
TCAGGGACCTGATGGAAAAGTTGGGAACAACTGGAAGGGGGATGAAGCATGGTGGGCTTAAGCCCATCTCCAAAATGGAAGCCATTTGGAAACTCACCAATGGGAGGAAGGGTTGGCATGAAGGACAGATATTCTAAGGCGAGAGGTAGTTGAGCCATGGTGGGGAATTAGAAAACCTGGTCTCATTCGGGTTTTTAAGTCCATGATTTCTCTGGTAGGAGGTAGGGGACCCAGTTCACCTTGAGTCTGTCAGGTTTGGGGTTTATCAAGCAATAACACTGTAAATAAACACACCCTGGAAAGATTTAAGAACCCTCAACACTGACTAACCATGACTGGAGGAACTCTGGGGAAGGAGTGATGAACCCAAGGCAAAGGAAGAAACATCCTTTTGGGGACAGCAAATGGGGGGGTTGTTTTGTTGGATTACACTTATTTTTTATCAAAATACAGGCATCCCTTCCATATCAGGGACATCCCATAATCTGGAAAATCTGGCCCTCTCTTCATACCAGAGAAGCCTGACTTTTTTCTTTTTCTTTTAGGGGATATTCACAGTGCCTTACTGTAAAATCTGGGCAGAGGCTATATGTAGGTCAGTGTTAAGAGAGCTCTACATTTTTAGCTTTCATGTGTTGTCTGCTGACTTTCAGTTCTTTTCAGTTCTTTAAAAAAGAAATTGTGCATATTGGTGGTATTCAAAGATAAAATTGTTATTGTATGATATTATGCAATATTTTATGCATTTCTGAGTTTCTAAACTTTTTCTGTGTGGTCATCTGTGGCTTCTGAAAAAAAAAAAAACACAAACCACCCAAATTTTCCATTTAATTTCTTATGCAGACTCACCATATAGTGAAACTGTGATAGTGAACGTTGTGATGTGAAAGGGATCTCTATAATTGAATAGATGGCTAAACAGATGAATAAATAGATGAATGAATGAATGAGAGAGAGAGAGAGAGAGAGAGAGAGAGAGAGAGAGAGAAAGAGATGGTTGGATAGATAGATAGATGAAAAGGCTGCAGATACCTTCCAAGGCAAGAAACTTCTAACTGCAGATAGATGCAGCTATGATCCTAGCCCAATCTTGAGATAACACATGTACAAGCCACTGCTGGGCCTTTTACTGAAAACTTTTTTTAGCTTCCCAGGATGTGCCAATGTTTAAATCAATGTTCCAGGATCCAGAGTCATCTTCATGCCATAGTGAGCTATCAGAGGATAAAGCATTACAGAAATGTCATTATTCTAGCACCCATTCCCCTGATACCCTCACCTTCCAAAGCCCAAATTATTTGAAAGTCCTTGGAGGAGGGAGGGGGAAGAATAAGCTTTTCCTTAGTGTCTACTATGTATCCAGGTACTATGCTAAGTACCTTTTTTTACAAATATTATTTCATTTGATCCTTACAACAACCTTGTGAGGTAGGAGCTGTTAGTATCCCATTTTATAGTTGAGAAAATTGAAGCAAACAGAAGCTAAGTGACTTGCTTAGGGTCACACAGTGACTAAGTGTTGGAGGCTGGATCTGAACTCCGATCATCCAGACACCATTCAGCCATAGATCTCTCTTTGGGAGAGACTTGAACCTGGGCAAGTCACTTAACCCCCACTGCCTAGCCCTTATCACTCTTCTGCCTTGGAGCCAATACACAGTATTGATTG
>NW_025361732.1:0-1345 GCF_016433145.1 Gracilinanus agilis
GGGACTCTTCCAATGAATTGCCATTGTATACCTAGAAGGGGTGAAATGCATGCTTGTGGACAGATTAAATGGATGTTAGAGCTAGAAGATGCCTCGAGGCTCAGCCAGTCTACCTTCTCTCGTGGAATAAAGAGGAAACTGAGGGCAGAGAAGGCAGAGAGGCCTTGCTCCAGGTCCCCTCCCCTCCCCCCCCCCCACTCCAAAGGATGGTTGAAAAAATCTCACTAAAGTAGGTGTGGCCTAAAGGGGATGGCGCTAGAGAAAAAATCGGCCAAAACCTCAGCTAATGGATCCTAGAAGAGGCAGGACCCGAACCCAGGCCACAGTCTTAGCGTTTGTGCTATACGCTAGGTGCTAAGGACCCAGCGACAACAAGGAGACGGCGGCTTCCTTCCGGATGCTCCCAAAGCTGCTCGATTGAATTTTAAAAGCTCCCCCCCAGGTACCTAGAACTGTGCCAGGCACTGGGCATAGAAACACCCTCAAGGAGCTCATGAGGTCCCAGGATCTTAGACTTGGAGCTGGAAGGGACCCTAAAGACCACCCACTCCAACCTCTTTATTTCCACAGAAGGAAACTGAGGCTTGGCAAGAAAAGGGAGCCAAGATGGAGGGAGCACGGCTTCGACACCAAATCGGGCCTACTTTCCCCTGTGTCTCACTGCCCGCTCCGAGCCTCAGTTTCCCCGTCTGTGAAACAGGAGGCACGGTTGGGGAAAGCGGCAAAGTGCTTTGAGATCCTGGAAGGGAGTGTCCCCCCCCCCCCCCCACCAGGGCGCTGGCACTGCCGGCTCTCGTGCGGCTCCGGTTCCGTGTCGTGGCCCCCGAGGGGAGGCGGATGGGAAGCCGCTCCAGTTCCCAGCGAGCGCAGTGCCGGGGGTGGTCCCCGCCCCAGTGCTAGCTAGCGCGGGGAGGTCTGCGGCTTTGGCAGCGGGGCCGGGGCAGGAGCTCTGCCTCCTCTTCCCCCACCGCCCGCTCCCAGGCCCGCCTGGCCATGTGCTCCTTCCGGGTCCTGCCAGGACGGTCTCCCCTCTAGGACTGGCTGGAGGCGGGGGGCTGGGGGCCGCCCCGACCAAGCGCAGGGATACACACAGCTGGCCGGCTCCCCGCCCAGCCAGCCTCTGGCCCGCTTCGCCTCACCTCCCGCTCCTTCCTCTGGCCCTGCAGGGGCTGCCTGGCATCTCTGCCCCCCACCCCGCCCCACCCTACCCTGAGATCGGGGGATGGAGGGATGGCGGGGTCCTCCCTCCCCAGCCCCGACCGGCCCCCTGCCCCAAGTGCGCCATCGCTCCTCATAGGGGCTGGCCCACCTCCGCCTCCACAACCCCCAGAATTCAGGCCTGATC
>NW_025361733.1:0-8996 GCF_016433145.1 Gracilinanus agilis
CTAGCATTTCCTTAAGTCTAGTTGTTGTTGTTCAGTCCTTTCAGTCATATCTGACTCTTTGTGACCCTATTTGGAGTTTTCTCGGCAAAAATACCCTGGAGTGGTTTGCCATTTCCTTCCCCAGATCATTTTACAAATGAAGAAGCTGAGGCAAACAAGTTGAAGTGACTTATCCAGGGACCATAAGGTGGTAAGTATCTGAAAGCAGATTTGAACTCAGAAAGATGTTTTCCTGACTCGAGGCCTGGTACTCTATTCACTTTACCACCTAGCTGCCCTCATATTGGTGTACTACAGCCATTCCCCAGATATTGGGTGCTAAGTTTGCCTTTAGCTTTACAAGATACATGTAGACATAAATACAAATACATATGTATATATATATGTATACACATATATGTCCATATATATAATTGTCTCTTTCCCATTTTATAATTCCCCTCATGTAAATTACTCATTCTCTACTAAAGGTTTCCATTGATGTCTCCTCATGGCAAGAAGATGGTCCAGAGTTCTTAAAGGCTAAGTATGTAAGTGGATGGTAACTTCTTGCAGGCTCTTTCAAATTGGAAAGGCTTTGGGTACAGGCCTAGTGAGGGAAATATATGTGTGTGTGTGTGTGTGTGTGTGTGTGTGTGTGTGTGTGTATTGCCTGAGGACCAGTCTGGCAATGGCTATGTCCAGAGAGTCTTAGAAAGGGTATAGCTGGATGAATATAGGGGCTCTAATATTCTTGAAAACCATCTGCTAAGTTAAAACAAAAATCAGGAAGAGGGAGTAGTCTATTCAAAGAATATAGTTAATGTCTGGAAGAGTACCGGGCCAGAGTATGGCCACAGTCAATTTTATGCCTCAGTTTTATTGTCTGATTGCTTTTCAAAGAGTTTAAGTCATGAAATGACTTATCCTAAGCCACTTTCTCCCTTCCTCTAGTCCTGCTAGCAGTCTCTGAAATGGAACTCTGGAGGAGGCTCAGCTGTTCATTACCCATGAATTCTTAATCTGGAGTCCAGGGGATTTATGGATAGATTTTAATATGAGTCAGATATCTAATGTGGATTATGTGGTTTTGTCTTCACTCCTATAGCAGTTCGTGGAAGGAAGGGGTAGAGGTGGCCATGAGAAATCAATCCAAATGATATATTTCCCAGAACTTTGAGGGATAGGAAAAGTCCTAAATATTGTTTAGACATTTTACATACCAGGCTTTCAGTAGGTCTTTTATCACAATTATTGATTGTTTTTGTTGTTCTTACATTTAATTGTTCTTACACTAAGAGTAAATGACATAGAACATATCTAAATATGCCTCTCTTACCTTTAGTCACCTTCATAGGCAGCTAGGTGGCACAATGGGTGGTGATGTAGGATGTGGAGTCAGGAAGATCTGAGTTTAAATCTAGCCTCCCATATTTACTAGCTATGGGAGCCTGGTCAAGTAAACTTTTTTCCTTATTTGTAAAATGGGGGACAATAATATCCCATTTCTCTCAGGGTTGTTGTGAAGATCAAATGAGACAATATTTATTATGAGCTTTTCAAAACTTAAAGCACCATATAAATGCTAGCTGCTATTTTTATTATTATTACTATTATTCCAAAGTCAAATGACAAGAACTGAAATAATGTCTAGTCCAACATTTTGCCATTAAATAAGCCTTCAAGAATTGTTTCCTGATTGGGCAGATTCACAGTAATTCATACCTCTTCTTTTGACAATGAGCCAACACTTTCCATGGGAGAGAGATGGAGCTAAGGCATGATTATTAGAGACCGAGTGCCCAAACTGCAACTCTCATGCTTCATGTGAGCCCCCCACTTTATCCTAGACAGGAGAGGGAAGAAGCACTCCCATTGGACTGCTGGGCAGAGGGGCAGGTGATGTGATAAATATCTTTAGACATGAGAAGGGGAAGGGAGCAGCCCCTTCTTGCGCATGTACCATAGGTTTGCCAACAAGGAGCTAGGATATGAAATATCTTCTTTTTGAGAATCATGCATAAGCTCTATTCTCATTTCATTATTCTTCTCATGCTACTCCCTAAACATGCCACAGTTTATTCTTCAAACTTGTTAGTTCTCTTGTAGTATGTTCAAAGCATACAATCAGGGTTCCCAAAACTCACTATTATCTCTTTTACTCTCAAATGTCATTCAAGGGCACAACTCGAATACATATTCCTCTAAACTGCTGATGTTTTCCATTTCTATTCACTGCTCCCAACTTGGTCTCCCAATTCACCATTTAACAGCAGCCCTCAGGCTTCTTTAATATACTCCAAAATACCCTTCCCTGTTAAAAAATATCTGCTTCTCTCATGAAGATTTGGTTCTCTCATTTTCCTTCTGTCTCCCTTTTCCCCTTCAGTCCTGATGTCCAGAGTCACTGAGATAATCTGCCAGTTTTCAGTTTTTTTCTTTAGTATATGAGTGGAAATGCTTCTCTAAAATCTTGTCCACACTAAGATTTATTAATTTTGTTTACTTTCGCTACCTTAACAAAAGTGTGATGATACCTCAAGGTTACATTAATTGTATTTATTCAATGGTTAATGAAGTTGAATATTTTTCCCAGGGCTTCTTTATTATTCATGTTCATTCTTTAATCACTCCTGTGTTAGAGATTGTTTATTGCTTTGATAGATAAACATCAATTCCCTATAAATTCTCTAATTCAAGCTTTTAGCCAAAATATTTGTTGGCAATGTCTTCACATCATTTTTTATTAGAAATCAAATTTTTTGAAAGAGGTAGTGTCATTTATCAACAAAACCATGACCCCCTAGATAGAGTGATAAGAGTTTTGCCCTTGAACCAAGAAAACTTTGAGTTCAAATTCATCCTTAGACTCTTATTAGCTATGTGACTCCTGGAAAGTAGGTCTTTAATCTCTCAACATATTTCCTCATCAATATAACTAATAGGGATAATAATAGCATCCCACTCTAGAATTGTTGTAAGGATCAAATGAGGTAATAATAATAGCTAGCATTTACATCACACTTTACAAAGCACTTCACAAATATTTTCTCACTTTATGCCAGTTATACAGTGACTTGCTCTCAGTCAGGTGGTTAGAAGGTCTAAGCATGTATTTTAATTCAGGCTGTCTTGCCTCCAGATTCTCTGCTCTGTCCACTGTGCCACCTTCTGGAGTCAGGGACTGTACTCATAGATATTTATCAATTATTCAAACTATCTCTAGTCAAATGTCTTGGCTCCTCTCAGCAAAAAGTTTTAATCAATATACAACTGACCCAGCAACTACCAGGGCTGAACCCCAAAAGGATCAATGGAAAAAGAAAAAGACAAAGACTTGCATGTACAAAAATATTTATAGAAATTCTTTTTGTGGTAGCAAAGAATTAGAAACTGAGGGAATGTCTATAAATTGTGGAATAGCTGAATGTTGTGGCATATAATTGTGATGGAATTTCTATCATTTTGTAAGACATGATGGAGGGGAAGCCAGGTAGCAGGGTAGATAGAGTACCAGGCTTTAGAGACAGGAGGACCTGTGTTCAAATTTGGCCTCAAACACTTCTGAGCTATGTGACCTTGGGAAAGTCACTTAACTCCAGTCGTGGAGCCCTTGCCACACTTCTGTCATAGAATTAATACTAAGATAGAAGGTAAGGTAAGAAGATTTTTAAAATGAAGGAGATGGTTTTAGAAAAACCTGAGAAAACTTTTAAGGACTGATTCAAAGTGAAGAGAGCTAAACTAGAACATTGTTCACAGATAACAGTAATTTTGAAAGGATAATCAATTATGAAAGACTTAGGTGCTCTGATCAATACAATGATCCATGACAGTTTCAAAAGACTCTCGATGAAAAATGGTATCTACTTCCAAAGAGAGAAAATGGAAGAGAAAGCAGATTGAAGCATAGTTTTTTTCTTATTTGTTTCTCTTGCTTTCCCTCCATAATATGGTTAATATGGAAACTTTTTGCATAACTTCAAATGCATGATGGGTATCGTATTTCTTGCCTTCTCAAATGGGAGAGGAAGGAGATAAAGGGAAACAGAGAATCTGGAACACTAAAATAAAATAAAATACATCCCTCATTATGGTCACTTCATTGTTCATTGGGCTATCTGTCTACCATGTTGATTCTTTTGAAACTGTAGTATTTTGTGATTTATTTTTTTAGCCATACAGGATTATTAGCATTCAATAGGCTTTTACAATGGTGGTTAGTTGAGTATTACTAAAAAGTATTATGTGATTTCTCTAATATAATCTAACTTGATGTCCTCCTTGAATATATTTCTGGAGTTTTAGAGAGCATGTTTTGATTAAATCTTACTTTGGGTGAGCTGATTAAAGCATTTAATGCATGTCTCATATGTATATTCCATTTCTTCTCCTACTTACCCTCTCTTGCCCTTGAATTTGCCTTCTGTGATCCAGAGACATAAACCACCAATTTGTCCCAAGTGGGAGCTGGAAAGAGAGCACATGAACTGCTTAAAAAATGTAAATCCCAAACTCTCACCACAGTAGTGGCAAATTAATCAACTGGTGCTCATTATTGATTTTCTGCCTTATCCTAGGTTAATGCTGGCATTTAAATCTCTCCAGAGCAAAAGAAGGAAAGGGCTTGGAATAGTGAAACTGTGCATATTTTCTCTAAGAACTTAAGACATGTAGCTGGTCATTTTTGTCTAATTCTTTACTCTACTGGGTGTACATACTAGCTTTGATTCCCCCAGTGGGCATGCCTTCTAAACCTTGATCAGTAGTGATGGCTTTACATTTACAGAATGATTGTCTTCTTTAATTAACTATAATATGGAATCAAAGCTCCCAAACTCTCCAGATATTGGAAAGGTGAGTGTCTGGTGCCCTCAGACTCCTTCCTCTTTTTGTGTTCTCTTGTCACTGAGTTTCTTTTTAGCATATTCTTTCTCTGCTCCCATCAAGCAGCAGGACACTAGATGCAATAACCTTGACATGCTAGCATTATATGTGTGCTCAGATTCTTTCCCCTATCAAAAGCTGTTTTAAGGAGAGGATCTAGGAAACTTTCACACCGAAAGGTACGCAACTGAAAAGTCTTAAAATGATACCTCTCTGAAGAAGTTAATTTTAAATTTAAATTTAATTTCATTTTGATAAAGGTAAAAAAAATCTACTTCTTGTTACTCTATACAACATGAACCATGCTACACCTGGGTTCCCTTTTGACCACCTTTTTTTTAATTTGGATTCCTCTTAGCCTCATTTTTTGATCTAAAAAATACCAAATGTTTCAGCCAGTGCACTCAGTGATTTTACTTTTTCCTGAAGATTAGTTAAAATTTTCCTTTTGTCACACTTCTTACTCTCTTTTCCTCAACAGCTGAGAAATGGCAGAAATTCGATTTTAGTTTGATCTGTGCCATCCTCATGGCACCATTTCTGGCAGCTATGACTTCAGCACTCATCTTTTTTTTTTTATCCTTAACCCTCTGACTTCTTGAATCTGTAACCTAAAATTATCAACAAACCCTTCTAGCATGTCAAAACCATTTCATCTGTTTTCCTGTGTTATTACATTGATTCAATTCAGCAAACATTTGTTAGGTGCCTATTGTGTGCTAGAAACTCTACTTGGTATTGGGAATACAAAGACCAAAACATAAAGAAACACACAGGTGCACACACACACACACACACACACACACACACACACACACACACACACACACAAATGTGTATTGCTTTTAAAGAGCTTACATTCCATGGAGAAAATAATACTTTGTTGAAAGTCTCCGAATTGCTTTCTTGAAGATGCCACAGATGATCCCAGCACTCAAATAGCCATAACTATTATTTTATCAACTCTAAATACATTTCCTTTCATAATCAGAGAATCACAGAATCAGAGATTCAGAGCTGGAAAGGACCTGACAGGTTATTTAGTTCAGTCTCCTAGTTTTATATATGAAGAAACTGAGGCTGAGTAAGAGCTGATTTGCTAAAGGGATGAGGCAGAGCTTGGATTCAGACCTAAGTCCTTTAACTCATTACATGACACCTCTCTGTCTCCTCAATCATTCTGAATAATTAGGAGGCTTTTCAGAGAGGGGATAGATATCTATCTTCTTTTGGAAAAGCTGCTATTTTATCAGCAAGTGCTCCTTCAATGCCTGCTTGGCAATGCGACTCGACTGAAGGATTATTGATAGAAAAAAAGCAGCCAACCATGTTAGAGCACAAATAAGTTGTGTTTGTCATTCGGTCAGAAAGCCTAGGGAAGACAGACTCAATTATAAAGACACAAAGAGATCATTCAAACTCAATCCAGACATATGCTAATCATTGACTGTACGGCTAGAGATAGTTTAAAATTTTATTTTTAATATTAAAAAAATTATCAAGCATTTACACTTTCCCCTCCTATCTGACCCCCAACAACTGAAAAAATAAAGGAAAAAAAGAAAGAAGGAAAGAGATGGATGGATGAATAGATGGATAGAGATAAGAAGAAACTAAAAGGACAGAACAGAGCCCCTGTACCCTGAACCCAGAATTAAGCAAAAGGCTGCTCATGACTGACTAAAATGAATTTCTTATTCAGCACATTAATTCATCATCTCTCTGTCATGAGGTAAACAGTGTTCTTCTTTAATAGTCCTTTGGAATTATGATGGGTCATTCAAATGGTTAGACTTCTTAAGTCTTTTGAAGTTGTTCCTATTTATAATATTGATATTTTAGTATAAATTGTTCTTCTGGTTTGACTCATTTCTCTCTGAGTCACTTCATATAAGCCTTTCCATGTCCTGTCCCTGATAGGGCAAAAATATTTCATTCCACTTAAAACATTTTTGGTCACATTTAGTTTTATTGATAAGTTTTGACACCCACTTCATGAGAAATTCCTTTATAGCAAAGTCACACAGCTAAGTAAGTCTTTTAATAAAGTAACCTCATCTGAAAGTACATGAAATATTTATTATAAATAGCACTCTTGTCTCTTTATGTAAAAAAATGAACAGAAATTTATTTCCCCTCCCTTTACTAAGTGACATTTTAAAATGTCTCTTTCATGAGGATAGTTTTTCATCCTGTTTAGAGTCCTGGGGTCTACAAGGTGTGAATTAAGAATTCATAAGAAATAGTATGTGTTGATGATCCAAACAGAAACCTCCCCTCCCCGCTTAGTATAATTAAGTCTCTGATCTAAAGAAGGTAGAGGAGCCAGGTCACCATCTTCCCTTCATTCACAGTAATGGTTCTAAAATTCAGCCTCACAGGTTTGTAGCAGGAGAGAAAGGGAAAAACCCTGAGATAGAAGACATTGCCCACTCCAGCTGTCCACCTTCTTTTGTGTCCATAAAACCCTTCTACAATCTACTTCTCACTACCTACCTCTTCATGTCTCCTCAGTACAAATGTTCTGTCTCTTTAGGGGGAAAATGTTAGATAAAATTTCAAGAAGAGAGTGATTCTGCAACCCTTTCCTCTGTCATGTAATCTACTTTCATAAACACTGACCCTGGTTCCACACTGGAATGAGGATCCCCTGACCAAAGCAGCCATATTGCCTACCTGCTCTTTATGCCAAGGGATAGTGGGCTCTGTTAAGGAGCTGTGAATTTAGAATTGCCATAAAAATATTCATTGTATGAATTAGTGTGGGAAATTCTTACCTACTATATACATTTCACCATGGATTCCATTTCTGCTCAAAGAAATGGATAAAGGATATTGCCATCAAATTGATTATATTGGAACACAAATAATTTCCTTCTTTCTTCCACTGAGTTAATACTAAAATGATACACAATATTGACTACATACATTCTTTTGAATATTCTTTACATAATTATGAACTTGCCAAACATCAACCAACGTTAATATTTCCCTATTCAAAGAGGAATGGAAATGGGACAGCACATGAAACCAAATCTCCACCCTACTAGAATCAAGAAGACCTTTCTTCAACCATAATAATCCCACAATACTATGAATCTATTTCTGCCCCCTTTTGAGAAAAGGTTTATGTGTCTTACATCTTGAAAGTTACTATTTATAATAAACTTAACAGAAATAATTTTTAGGTCTTTATATTTTGTATTTAGCTCAGAACTTCCTTTAATAAGCCATGCACTTGATTATCCCCATTTAATTGCTTCCCACCAACTAAATTTCTATGGTTATCTAATGAATAGCCCCAGGCATTTAATTCACCTCACCAAAAATTATCCCCAAGAATAATGGTTCTTAACAGATTTGGGATGTTGCATTCTAAAAAAACCCTATTCATGCCAAGAAACATGGCGCCCAAGGCTAATAATGGTTTCAATTTCAAATTCATTCACAAAACAATACAAAAGAATATAATAGAAAATTTTCAAGATTATCATCTGATCCCCTATAATTTTAGTGGCTCCTTCTGTTGATCATTTACACATATATGTACATATCTTTTTTGTACTAGTTGTTTGCATTTTGTCTTCTTCATTAGACTATAAGTTCCCTGAGAGCAGGGAATATCCTTTACCTATCTTTTTATTCCTATCACTTAGCAGAGTGCTGGCACAAAGTAGATAATTAATTCATGTTTTTTGAGTAGAAAAATCTGTGTGAAATTTGTTGTTGTATGTGTGTTTGAACTAATGCTAAGGTCAGGTATATCTATAGCTATCTATCCTATCTATATGATCTAAATCAGTAAGAAAATATGCACAGGAAAAAAATTCAGGACTCAAGACCAGCATATGTTAGAAACATTGTGTGAAATTTTAAATATACTTTAAAAAATTAATATTTGGTTGGCATAGGAAGATTTGTGCTATAGGAAGATCACTTTGACAGATAAATGCAGGATGGATTGGAGTGGGAATAGACTTAAGGCAGGGTAATAAACTAGAAGATCCAGTTGTGAAGTAATGAATGCCTGTACCAAGATGCTTAGCTTTGTGAAGAAAAGGGATCATATAAGAGGCATATTGTAAAGGCAAGACATGGGAACAGAGGGTGAATTATAATGAAAAGTTGAG
>NW_025361734.1:0-5046 GCF_016433145.1 Gracilinanus agilis
AGGGGATATGGCAAAATTGGGACATTAATGCTTTGCTGGTGGAGTTGTGAACTGATCCAACCATTCTGGATGGCAATTTGGAACTATGCTCAAAGGGCTATAAAAGAATGCCCTTTTATCCAGCCATACCATTGTTGGGTTTGTACCCCAAAGAAATCATAGGTAAACAGACTTCTACAAAAATATTTATAGCTGCGCTTTTCGTGGTGGCAAAAAAACTGGAAAAGTACCATACCGTTTTGATGGCTGCTGCTTCATAGTATAGTTTAATATCTGTTACTGCTAGGCCCTTCCTTCACATTTTTTCATTATTTCCCTTGATATTCTTGATCTTTTGTTATTCCAAATGAACTTTGTTATAGTTTTTTCTAATTCAGTGAAAAGGTTTTTTGGTAGTTTGATAGGTATGGCGCTAAATAGGTAAATTAATTTGGGTAGAATGGTCAGTTTTCTTGTTAGCTCGTCCTACCCATGAGCTATCAATGTTTTTCTAATTGTTTAGATCTGGTTTAAATTGTTTGGAAAGTGTTTTGTAGTTGTTTTCATATAATTCCTGGGTATATCATGTACTTCTGAAAAGAAGGCATATTTCTTTTTTATCCCTGTTCACTTTTCTCCTGATATCTATTAACTCTAATTTTTCTAACATTTCATTCACTTCCCTTACATCTCTCTTATTTTTTTTAGTTCAAATTATCTAGTTCTGAAGGGGGGAAGGTTGAGATCCCCCACTAGTATGGTCTTTAAGCTCCTTTAATTTCTCCTTTAGAAATCTAGATGCTATCCCATTTGGTGCATAAATGTTTAGTAATTATATTACTTCATTGTTTATAGTACCCTTTAGGAAAATGTAATTTCCTTCCTTATCTCTTTTACTCTGATCAATTTCTACTTTAGCTTTGTCTGGTATCATGATTGCTACTTCTGTTTTTTGTTTTACTTTAGATGATGCATAATAAATTCTGCTCCTTAATTTATTGTTATAAAGAAAACCTGAAATCTATAAAAAAAATTAAGATGTCCACCAAATCCTGAATGAAGGGAGTATTGGGTAGTGTCTTTAGAAACTTGAGTTTACAAAGATTCATAGCTCACCATCCCCATCGGATGAGAAATTTGAATCACATCATAATAAAGACTAGAGAACATGCAGGATAACTTATGGCATCTAAAGATTGGTTGAATGAAAAAGGAGACAATTAGCCAAACAGAGAAGACTTTGGAAGGAAGTGATAGGTATATTCGTAATATTTGAATAAGTCAATTATCAACACATATTTATTAAATATCTACTTTGTGCCACACACTGCTAAGTGCTGGGTGATAAAAATATGAAAAAAGAAAGACTCTGCCCTCAAGATGTTTAAAAATCTTGTGGGGAAAGAGGCAACTAGATTGCACGGTGTATAAATTGCCAGCCTTGAAGTTGGGGAGACCTGGGTTAAAATCTGAACTCAGACACTTTTTAGCTATGTGACCTTGGGCCAGTCACTTAACCTGACTGCCTAGCCTTTACCATTTTTCTGTTTTAGAATTGATAATAAGGCAGAAGGCAAGAGGTATTTTTGTTTTGTTTTAATCTAATGGGAAAAGACAAAACAGTGAAAAGTAGGGGGGAGGGAGAAGGAGAAATTACCCACCATTGGGAGTGTGGTCAAAGAAGCTAGGTGAGAAATGAGAGGCCATTCTAAATTGAGCTCTCTCCTTTAATAGAGGGTTTTAGATCATGCCCTCCCCCATCTCATTCCCACCCCCACCTCCAATCAGATAAGTGGAATTTAGTTATGAGGACAGAGTCATTCTGCTTGACTCCTGGGACAGAACAAGGAGCAATGTCTGAAAGTTGGAGAAATTGAAAGATGTTCAATTATACAGAGAAAGCTCTGTATAAAGGAAGAAACTTTCTAACAATTAGCTACATACAAAAGTATACTGGATTTCTTCCTCACTAGAGACCATGAAAAAATGTGGGATGATCATTTCTCAGATATTGTAGAGGAGATTTTTATTCAATTATGAATTAGACTAGATATTCTTTGAGGTCTCCTGAGATTTTGCAATTTCCTAAAAATTCAGGGAGCTGATTTTATTTCTTGTCTATTCTTCACTGATACAGACCACAGCTTTTAGTGCCTCAATGGTAGTTTCATGAATTATTGTAGCTCCCCAGAATTCATTACTTGCTTACCCTCTGGTAAAGAGAAGAAATGTAAATAGTTTAGAAAATATGTATGTCATAACTGTACATTAATACTTTATCTAATTGGGATATATCTAACATTTAAGACCAAGGACAGAGAAAAGAAGGGTTGAGGAAAGGGAAAAGAAGCATTTATTGAGCATCTACTATGTGTCAGGCACTGTGCTAGGTGCTTTACAGCTAATGAGTGTTATTGTAATCTCTATTTTATAAAAGAGGAAACATGATCTCCCAAAAACTATTGTCAGAATTTGGTAGAGAAATTTTTACTTTTCTATGTTCCCCCTTAGGAATATAATGGGATGGGAATTAGATGGGAATTGGATTGGAATCTCCAGGTTCCAATCAAGGATCCTCTGATTTAAATTTTGATAAGTAGGTAGCCCTTCCAGGACTTATTCAGGTCCACTTGTCCTTATTATCCCCAATGCCATTATCAGTGCCCATTACCATACCACAGTGCCCTCTAGATTCATGAGTATTACCAGATAGTCTGCCTTTATGCCTTAAGGATCTTGGGATTTTTCACCCATTTATCCACTGTATCGTAAAAACCACCTAAAATTCTTAGATCCTTTCCAAGTGAACTATTATCTAGAGTGATAGTTTAGTTTCCTTATTGCTTTCTTTAATTCCTACAATTTCTTTTTCTTCTCTAAGCTAAAGCTAGCATTTTGAGTACAATATTAAATAATAGTGGTAATAATAGGCATCTTTGCTTTACTCCTGATCTTATTGGGAAAGCTTCTAACTTATCCTTATCACATTACAATACAAACCATTGCCAATGGTTTTAAATAAACATTACTTATTATTTTAAGGAAAGGCCCTTTTATTCCTATGCTTTCTAGTGTTTTCAATAGGAATGGTTGCCAGATTTCGTCAGAAACTTTTTCTCTGTTTCACAGAGGAGATAACTGAAAGAAACAGTTTAGGTAACTTGCCCAGGGTCACACAGCTAGTAAATATATAAGGTTATTTTCCAACTCAGATCTACCTAACTCTATTCTTCCCAAATCTAGATCTCTATCTACTGTACCATCTAATTGCAAAATATATATGTAATATATAATAATATAACATATATTACACATGATATATGTGTATATATATAATTATTGCCAACACTTATGTAGAACTTTAGGATTGTTGACACAATTTATTTACAATATTTCATTTGGACTTTACAACAACTATTGTAAGGTAGATATTAAGGGTGGTCTTATAAATACTTTCTACTTGAATGAATCTGTGATCTTATTATCATTTGGATGTTTCTGCTCATGATGAAAATCCCAATCCATCCCTACCTCCCCAAACTGTATGTTTCTTGTCCATGATCTCCCCTATGTTTGACCTAGAATGTCCACCCAACATATAGGCATCCTTGGATGTTTTTTCCTAATATTGTAAAGATGCAAGTGGGAGACTTGGACTGTCCCTTATCCTTGCCACATAAACATAGTTCTCCATCCTATATTCCCTGGACATCATTTACTCCTGTTCTTCTTCAAAACTCATACCTGCCTTACATCTCTCCATTGCCCTTTATGTGATGTTCATTTTCAATTCTTTGGAAAATAATATGTTCTGAAGTTTATAGTCACAAAGCACCACCAAAAGAATAGTTATTAAAAAAGATAGTGATTTATTTCTGAGAAAATTTGGAGTCTTTAAGTGAGCTTTGCAATTTCCTGCTCTCCTCTTTCTGCTTAATTCTAGATCTGACATTATATACTTATGTGTTCACACACAGGCATATACTATATATACATTGCCATTGTTCAGTCATTCAGTCATGTCTGACTCTTCATAGCCCCATATGAGGTTTTCTTGGGAAAAAACTGGAGTAGTTTGGCATTTCTTTCTCTAGTGGACTAAGGCAAATATAGTGGTCCCTTGATACACAAGTTTAATTCGTTCCACGGTCAAGTTTGTAACTCAGCTCATGTGTCAAACTGAATTTCCCTATTTAAATTAATGGAAATGTAATGAATCCATTCTGGCCCCAAAAAATCACTGGAATGTTTTGTTTTATATGCTTTTAAATACAAAAATGTACTTTATAAATAACAATAAATACATTTATAGATGATATGAAAGAATGTAAAGAAATAAACTTGTTTATGAAATGTTAATTACCTTCAAGGACAGGCGAAGATGCTGGCAGAGAAGGTTTTCATTTCCTGCACTATCGCTTAACATAACTTACTCTCTACACATGTAACACTACATTTAAATGCAAAATTGACCTTACACAATACTTATGATATGTAACTTTATTGCTCAACTTAGTTGCTATTTTTTCACTTTACTTAATTACCTTCATTTTCTTCATTGAATTTTGGCTATTTTGCCATACTTTCCTCGATTTCACTTAGAGGCCGTTTCAACAAAAACCTTTCCAGGGAAGTTTGTTTCTTCCTCCCTTTCAGAACATTTCAATAATTTGTGGAACAAGTGTAATTACACAGCTCCAACACATGATCTGTTGCAACTTTTTTCTGGCTAAGTCTTTTCAATAAACTGTTTATTTTTTCCCCAAATCCTCATCTACCTCTGACTCCTCCCCACTAATTTCCTGCAAAACCTCTGCATACTGCTGCTGCTGCTGTAACTCCTTCAATTCTTCCATCGTCAGGACACATAGTTAAAAGTTAAGAAATTTGCCCCAAAAACCGATAATAAAGACAAAATAAAAAAGAAAAATCAATTGAATATAGATGCAAAGAGGGCCAGAAAAAACTCAGCTAAAGCAGACAGCCTTGTGCAACTTGTGAAACTGAACTTTCAGCAGGCTATCTAGGGGAGGGTGACCAAAGCTCATGATTCAAATATCTGCTCAT
>NW_025361735.1:0-2007 GCF_016433145.1 Gracilinanus agilis
TCTCTCTCTCTCTCTCTCTCTCTCTCTCTCTCTCTCTCTCTCTTCCTATCTATCTATCTTTGAACTCAGAGAGTCAGAACTCAATTTCCCTGTATTAGCCTCCTTACTCCTGGTTCCATATTCCACAGAGTGGTTCCCCATATTAGCAGAAGCTCAATAAATATTTATTTAAACAAAATGGGTGTACAATGACTTTATACTTCCATCAGCATTACCCAGACAATGGTGAGCCTTGATAGGGAATGCCAAGCATAATTTCTGCTCTTATGTTCCTGCCCTTCCCAAAGAGCCTCTAGGGTAGACAGCATGGCTAAGGAACACAGCAATTAATAGAGAAAATAGATAGGGATTTAAAAGAAAGGCTGAGTCTGAATGGGAGGAGGGAGAGTCAAGAAATGGTGCCCTGTTCTCAGTGTCCTGGATATTAACTCTTTCTGGTTTCCCGTGACTCCACATTTAGCCTGACAGTTTTTGTCCCAAAGTGGGGAAATTCCATCAAACTTATATAAGAAGGAAGTACAGTTCATAATTATCTGAAGAAAGAAGAAAAAGAGAGTTGGCTATGATGAATAGAGCCAGGAATTAGATTTAATATCAGGAAGACCTGAGTTCAAATCCTATCTCAGCCGTTTATAAATTCAGTGACCCTGGGCAAGTCACTTAACTTCTATCACGCTCCATTTCATCATCTATAAAATATAGATAATAGTAATATGTTGTTGTGGGGAACAAATGAAATAAGATATGGAAAGTGCTTAGAGTGCCTTCGAGAGCTATAGAAATGACAGCTATTATTTTTACCATCATAAGGAAGCCAAATCTGCTTGCTCAGCACCTGATATCACCTTGGATGATTTCAACAGAATGCTTCATGTCCCTGGTCCAAGTTAACAGAAGCTGATCTTCCGAAGATTTGTGAGTAAAAAACCTTTGGCAAAATCCTGGCATGCTTCCGCTCAGGATCAAAATAACAATAATAGCCAGTATTAATATAGAAAAAGAGCTTTACAGATGTTACCTCATTTGATCCTCACAACAACATTGAGAGGTAGGTGCTCTTATCTCCATTTTATGGATGAAGATACTGAGGCAGAGAGGGGTTAAATAACTTACCTAGGGTGACACAGATAATAAGCATTCAAGGTGAGATTTGAACTCAAATCTTCCTGAAACCAAATTCAAGATTCTATCTACATCTTACCACCTATTTGCCAAAACACATCCCTCCATGGCCAACAGTCCCCTAAATTATATTTTTATCATCTTTCTTTGAGGTCACAGACTGTCTTGTTTCTATCTATATATCCACAACATTTAGCACAGTGCCTGGCACATAGTAAATGCTTAATGGATGCTTAGAACCTTTATCATTTGGCCCTTTCTAGGTGTTTGGTGGAGTTGAGAGGGAGGAGTTGATTTGAGTAGCTGATAGGGTCATGAAGTAGGAATGAATGAACTGGGTGAATTAATATCAAATTGCTTCAAATTGCTACCATTCTTATTAAGGTCCTATAAAGTATTTTTTCAAGTGACTTTAAATGAAATGCAGTCAATATGAGACAAAAGTTGATCTGGCATGAACTAAATGCATATAGTAGAAATGTAGGGGCGGGGAGACAAAGACAGACAGACAGAGACAGAGACAGTGAAACAGACAGAGACAGAGACAGAGAGACAGAGACAGAAGCAGAGAGACAAACAGAGAGACAGAGACAGAGGCAGAGAGACAGAGAGAGGAAGAGAGAGATGAGAGAGAGGGAGAAAAGAGAGAAAGACAGAGAGAGATGATAGAGACAGAGAGGGAGAGAGAGAGATGAGAGACATAGAGAGTAAGAGAGGAATGATAGAGACAGAGAGAGGGGAGAGAGACAGAGGGAGAAAGAGAGATGAGAGAGAGACAGAGAGATGAGAGAGAAAGAGAGAGTAAGAGAGAAATGAGGGAGAGAGACAGAGACAGATGAGAGGGAGAGAGAGATGAGAGAGAGAAGAGAGAGACAGAGGCAGAGA
>NW_025361736.1:0-4242 GCF_016433145.1 Gracilinanus agilis
AAAGAAAAAAAAACAGAGAATACTGCTACATAGAGTGGAGTTTCATTTCCTTCTGAGTCAATACACATCCACACATCCACATGGTGTCAGGTTTTTCATTCATTGGTCAACACCTGTTCCAAATGAAGGTAGTACTTTGAAGGTCAAAGAGAACAGAGCTCTGAGCATCCCCATTGAGATCCAAAGACTTCCTTATAAGCCAGTTTCCTTCTGCTGATATGCCTTGAATGGGATTAACTTGCTCTTTTCTTTGTGGCCTTCACTTTTAAAAATGATTGAACAATCTTTCATTTTGCCAGGCTATAATTACCAACAGTCGCTGACACTGAGCAGTTTCCTCCATCAACCTTTCCACAAAAGCTTGATTCAGGGGCAAAATTTGTGTTGGAGACCTGGAACAACGTAGTAGATGTGAACAGAGGGTCTGGGAGTCATCTCTGTCCTCTTTAGGAAAAACAAACATTACTTTCTTGAATGGTTCTTCAGGATTCCAGCCCTTTTAGCTCCTCACCGCCTATATTTAGCCAACTGCTACTTTTCACACTGAGTTGTTAGGGCTCCCCCTTTTATCTTTGTCTAGAGAAAGAAAGCACTTTGAAAAGCCTCCCTGAAACACAGGTGCCTGCTGCCCAGATCAAGGGAAGACTAGCTTTTACATCGACTTTTAAGGCAGTTAAGATTCAATTTCAATGAAGTAATTATGGAACTCCAAGCCACAGCAGGACCCGCTCTACTCTTTCTTCAGATAGCAGAACTAGCATCTAAAATTCATAGAACACTTTAAGGCTTGAAAAGCACCTTGCTTTTTTCGTCTCATTAGATTTGTACAACAATCCTAGGTAGTTATTATTATTGACATTTTACAGAGGCCAAAAGTGAGGTGAAAAGAGGTTAAGTGATCAGGATGATGTCCTGTTGGGGAGACACAAGCACCATTGCTGAGCTCAGAGTGGGACTAAATAGTTTGCTTTTGACTTAGGATTCTTTATAACAATAAATCTGTTGGTCACTGGGATGATAAGGAAAGGAAATATGATGTTACTTGTTCTTAAGTGGCAGGACCAGTTGGGTAAAGAGCTAGCTGGTGCCTACTATTCAACTGCTGTAACTCTGTGACCCAAAGCAAGTCACTTAACTCTTTTGGGTCTCAGTTTCCTCCTCTGTAAAATGAGCAGATTAGGCTCAGGAACGAAACAACCAAAGCCACAATTTGGGCAATTTACACAAAAAGAAAATGTAGGAGAGAGTCATACTTGAAGCATAACCACCTAATAATATCTGACATTAATCTTTAATACTTTTAAGACATTGTATTGATTCATTTGTTCATAAGTTAACAAGCATTTAAGCTGGGTATATAAAGCAAGGCAAAAAAAAATATCTCTGCCTACAATGCTTGCAGTCTAATTTAAGGAGAAACATGAAAAAAACCCAGATACAAACAAGACATAGACAAGAAACCACACACACACACACACACACACACACACACACACACACACACAGAACTTGGAGATAATGTCAGAGGAATAACATTATTGTTAAGAGGAACCCAGCTGGACTTCTTGTAGAAAATGAGACTTTTAGCTTGAGACTTGAAAAAATTCAAGGAAACCTGTAGGCAAAGAAATGAAAGAGAATTTCAAGCTTTTAGACAGCCAGTTTAAAAAACCTGCAGTTGAATTGAACTGAGTTGATCAATCAATCAACAAGTATATATTAATCTCTTTCTATGTACCAGGCACTGTGTAAGGGGCCGGCCATAAAAAGAAGGGGGGGGCGGGACCCTTCTCTCAATGAAATAATAGGAGACAAAAATATACATAAATTGCTCTATTGTCATTGTAGCCAGTGAGAGGATTCTCTCTACTTAAATCCAGAAGCCTTCCTACCCACATCTTTTGTCTTATCCTGGGCCCTTGAAAAGATCATTTTGCTTTCTAAAATCATTAAGAGAAATGTTTAGGGAGCTACTATTATAAATGTATTATTTGCCTTCTGGGGAGGTGGACATTTAGAAAAAACAAATAAAACATGTTTTTAAGCCTTAGTCATTCCCAGTGACAGGCAAGTCTTGTTTATTATTACATTTTAAATTTGTCTCTTTCATTCCCCTGAATCAGGCAATGAGAGGAAGTTTATTATAGCTAATAAGGAACCAATTTTAGAGTCAAGAAGGCTTGGGATCAAGTCCTGTCTCTGACACAAGTTTTGTAACTTAGGGCAAGTCAACCTCTCATTGACACAGGCCATACTCTAGGACTAGGAGTTGTGGTAAAGGTGCCAGTTTTCATCGGGAAAGGGTGTTTTACTCACTTGCTGCTAATTCCAGTGATGAAATGTAGTGATGAAATCTAGTTTGGTCTTGATTTAAAAAAAAAAAATTCAGCCAGTTACAAATCCTGGTATCTAGCAATGATTAGTCGGAAGGAAGTTACTACAGTCCCATTCCTAGGATTCTTGGGAGAAGGGCCTAATATTACCTTCTATAAATTATCTTAGTTTCTTTATACAGAAGAGCAGAACAAAGCGGACTTTCAAGCCTGAGCCAGGTTTCTGGCCCAAACTCTTCACCAAAATCAGATCCAGTAGAGAAATGACTACAGTTTGTAAGGAAGTTTCTTAACTAGTCCCAGTTCTGACCGAAGAGGCTTCAGTTTTCTTTCACAAGAGGCTTAAGATGGGAGAGGCAGACTGAGCGATTAAAGTGGTCAGGAGGTAAATACAAGTTAAGACTACTTCTAGTTAGCACAAATGTCAAGTGAAATTGTGAAAGTGATCAGAGATTGTTTTAGGCTCCCTTTCCTCTATTCTCTTCCTACTCAATTCCTTCCTTCCTTGCCCCACCAAGTGTCTTAGCTCTGATGTTACAGGATCAAAGATCACTCCTTGCCAATCATTTTACCTCTATTACCATAATTTTTAATTTATCTTTATTTTTTCCTGTTCTTAAAATAACAAGACCAAAAACAATAACAACAAAAAGCCTTCATTTGACTTCACTATGCCCTTGAGCTATTATCCTCTGTCTCTGATCTGGTTTTTCACAACAGACATCTCTATGACACTGCCTACCATCCTTTTGCCAACTTTTATACTTCTCATTCCTCAATCCCCTATCAATTTGGTTTCTGTCCCCATTATATGACTGAAACTGTTTTCTGCAAGGTCACCAGTAATGTCTTGCTTGTCCTATCTGATGACTTTTTCTCAGTCTTCATCCTTCTTGACCACCATATAGAAGTTGACATTGTTGAGTATCTTCTTCTGTATAGGCTCTCCTCCCTGGCTTTTCATGGCACTGCTCTCAGTCATGGCATGATTTTCCCTTTTTCTGTCTAACTGATCCTTATCTACTTCCTTTCTAGAAATATCATCCATTTCCAACTCCCATTTGTAGGTGGATCCCAAAGATCATTCCTGAACCTTTTACTTTTTTCTCTTTTATTCACTTTTGTGATTACCTCTTAGCACTTACAGATTCCATTATTATCATATAGTATTATGCTGCTGACTCCAAAATCTCCATATCTAAGCCTTCTTTCTCTCCAGAGCCCTCATACCACATCTCCAAAGTCCTGATGAGTAACTTCATTTAGATATCCCATAAACATCTCAAAGTTATTAAATCTGAAACAAAGCTTTATATCTCTTCCTCTAAGCTCACTGTTCTAAGCATCCTAATTTCTTGAGGACAACAGACTCTTTCGATTACTTAGGATGACATCCTTCACTTTTCATTCTGATTCATCCACATACCTCCTCACATTCTATTAGTTGTCAAGTATTTTTTCTATCTTTACAATGTCTCTCTCTAATCTTTCCACTTATTTTAGATATTTGTAGAGTGAGTAAATGAATGAATAGTGGTTGGACTTGATGATCTCAAAAGTCCTGTTGTACTTTAATATTAATATCCCTTAATCACATAAATTGACTTGTTCCCTCTCCTAAGTGTTCCATACCTTTACCCTTGCAGTCTCAAATTCTCTAATGAATATAAAAAATAGATAGTTAAGTAGGCTGTTCAGTAAATTGGAGATAAAAATGTGAATGGCCAATCCTGCCAGATAAAATGTTGTATTTGTCAGAGAAATGGGAGAATGGATTCTTACTTGGGTTCTTGAAAGTCTTGATCACTTTTTAGATCACCTTGAGAACACTGCTTCATAATTCAGTAATTATATTTAACCAGGACTTTGCAAGAAGCAATGTGGAAGTTCTGGTTAAAGGGAGCATGGC
>NW_025361737.1:0-1301 GCF_016433145.1 Gracilinanus agilis
ACAGGGAAACTATGTCTACCAAGTTTGAAAGCTAAACCCCAGATCCACCCTCCTTTCAAAACCCCAAGAAATTTAGGAAGGGAAAATGATGATTGGGAATAAGGGAGGTTAGGGAGATCTAAAGGAAATAGTTAAACTAACAAATTTTAGGAGAAAAGCTGCAGAATATAGGCCAGGTTTTCAGTCAAAAGAACAGAGTTCAGTTGACTCTCCTACTCTCATCAAGTCCCCAGGGTCAACTGTCTAACCTCAGGATTCTAAACCCTTTTTCAACTGTCAGAAACTCTGAAGTAGGCTTTGCAGGGCTGATATGCACCCTATTTGCACTACAATGTATATATATATATATATTGTAACATGTCTGTCTACATATATAAATAATGTTAGTATTAGAATGTCTTCATGAAAGTTTAGCATGAAATACAATAGAAATGCTTTCCACTAAGTATTAAAAGAATGTCTTTTAGATAATTGAATAATTGATTTATGGAATATTTATGGGAAGTTATGTTTGAAAAATCATGCAGGTTTAGAAATACTTAAGGAATTGATGTTATGTGTTCCAGTGGAGAGAATTAGTCGCATGGATGAGACCATGTAATGTAATATAATGGCAGTTGCTTTAAATGTTTCAAGCATTAACCCCCCTTTAATGAGGCCCAAGATGATCTGCTTCATGTAAAATTTCATACTTTAACAAATCATATTATGCATATCGCTACAAACTTTTAACTTTGTTTTAGCTTTTAATTCTAATAAATGACTCATAGCAATAAGTTTTGAGATCAATTAGCAAGGCTTGAATATTTCAAGAGGCACTGTGATTTAGCTAATGGAGTTGGCCTTGGAGCCAGGAAAACCTGGGGAAAAATAATGTTACTGGTACATTCTGATTACGGGACACTGAGCAAATCACGTGGCCCCCTCCATGCCCTGAAACAGATCTCTATGCCTACAAATTCCAGAGAGGATGCTGACCTGCACTAGTACAGTTTTCTCATCAGTGAGTTATCTATACCAAAGAAATCACATGATAGCATGTCCCAATAACCAAGGAGATGTAGGGAACAGAAGAATACGGTGGGAACAACATGGGTTCCAGAGTCAGAAGTCCTGGCTTTAAATCCTGATTCTTCTCAAAATATCTGCAACTCAGGTTCCTCTGACAAAATAAAAGATTGGAGGTCGCACTAGATTGGCACTTCTTAAAATGTAGCCCATGAAATTCTAGGGGTCTTCAAGACTCTTTTAGGATGTTCATAATAATATTATAATATACTAATACTATATTCTTTTTTTTT
>NW_025361738.1:0-1696 GCF_016433145.1 Gracilinanus agilis
TTCATTCAATGGAAATTTGAATTAAAAAATAAATGTTTTATTTTATTACAAGAGACTTCTCCAAGAAAAGTTTCTAAACATTTGTAATATAAAAACAAATTATGCCAATAAAACTTTTAAAAAGAACTTCAGGAGAAGTGGTACAATATGTGGTTTATATATTGTTAATATAACATTCACAATAAAATAACATATAATAAAATGTATTTTACAATAATATAATGATCTAAATGTAACAGACTTGGCTACTAACAACAAAAGAGTAATCCAGGACAATTCTGAGGGACCTATGAAAAAGAATGTTCTCCACCTCTAGAGAAAGTTCTTTGGAGTAGAAATGCAGAAGAAAACATATGATTTATCACTTGTATATTTGGGCATATGATTTGGGGGTTTGGTTTTCTAAAATTATATACTTACAAAAATGAATAATATGGAAATATGAAAAAATTATATAGTGATCTTATATA
Source organism: Gracilinanus agilis (assembly GCF_016433145.1). Lineage (NCBI taxonomy): Eukaryota > Metazoa > Chordata > Mammalia > Didelphimorphia > Didelphidae > Gracilinanus > Gracilinanus agilis. The sequence continues at coordinate 471 of NW_025361738.1, forward strand.
CATTAAAGCATTCAAACTCATACATGAACCAAGAGATCATTATATACAGTTACAGATTTAATATTTGAAGAATAATTTGTGCATGTTTGTTCACCTCCAGAGAATGAACTGAGAAGCAGAAACCTGAAAGACATACTCTATAGACACACATCTGTTTGCTGGGTGATGCTTTCTGTGGTGTGGGGAGAGAAGGAAGATGTTGAATAAAAAATAAATAAATAAAACTAAAGAATGCATAGATGAAGGACATCCAGGTGGCTCAGCGATTAGAGAGCCAGGCCTAGAGATGAGAGGTCCTGGGTTCAAATATGACCTTACACACTTCTTAGCTGTGTACTCTGTTTGGCATTCAAAACTCTTCCTAGTCTAGCCTCTTTGAACCCTTCAAGTCTAATTACAGCGTATTCCTCATCATGTAGAACTCTACAATCCAGTGACTGGCTTCCTGATATTCCAGGAATGAGATGCTCCATTTCTTGACCTCTGGGAAATTTTCTCTGGCTGTCCCCCACATCTCTCTCCTCTGCCTCCTGGCTCGTTAAAGTCCCAACGAAAACCCTACCTTGTACAGGAAGCCTTTCCCCATCCCTCTTCATTCTAGAGACTTTCCCTCTCTTAATTATTTCCTAGTTACTCCCTATATAACTTGATTGTACAGATTTGTTTCCTTATTGGCTCCCCCATTAGACTAGGAGCTCCTTGGGGGAAGAGACTGTCTTTTCCCTCTTTTAGTAGCTCCAGTCTTAGCATCGTGTCTGGCATTTAGTAGGTGATTGATAAATATTTATTATTGGCTGACAGACTGAGAGTACACTTCATGGGGATGGGGGGACTGTTGTGGGGAGAGAATGTCCTAGAGTTTCCCTTTTTTTTATAATCATTTCAATCAGTGCCCAGACTTTGAGGAAATTGTGTCCTTTGGACATTCTTGGAATCATCAGAGAAGGTTTCTGAGCTGATGTGAACCCAAGAAGGGCCTTGAACCTGGGCACCATCACGCGACTCCCCAGGATTTCTAACCTACAGATGTGAGTGGTGGGGGGCCAGGTGAGCCCCAGACACAAAGTAAGAGCAAGGTAATTCCAGCAATAGAAGGGGTCAGAAAAGGATTTGAGGGAGAAGTGGTCTTTGAGAGAAACTTTGCAAGAAGGTAGGGATTCTAAGAGATGGAGGTAGATAGGGAGTAAGATATATATATATATATATATAAATTGGAATGGAAGGGG
>NW_025361739.1:0-3854 GCF_016433145.1 Gracilinanus agilis
AGAGAGAGAGAGAGAGCATTCCAGGCATGGGAAATGGCTTGCTGTAATGCCTGGAGGCTGGACAGTGCTGGATAAGATCAGGGAATAGCTGCCCATGGGGGTACAACAGTTCTGTGCTGGGCAAGAGCTCCAAAGTGCCTGCCTGGGAGTGACATCCTTGCTCTACTTCCCCCCAACCTTGTACTGTCATTTCTGGCTTAGACCCAAAAATCAGAGGGTGGAGGTTCTCCACATCCCCCGCCTCCCCCCAACCCCATAAAAGTCTCTAGTCTTGAGAAATAAAGCTTTGTTTTCACATTCCTAAGAGGGGTGGCTTCATCCTGAAGGTCTTGCTTCCAGTCACCTATTGGAAGATGCTCATCTGGGACAGGGTTGCAATGGAAAACCATATTTGGTAGGTTTTGAGTAAGGCTTTAGATTGGTGTGTGGTAGTAAGGGAAGCCCAACATGTTCAGTTGTGCTTAATGACAGTACCAGAAAAGGGAATAGAATATATTTAGTGGAAAGAGGCCAGGATCTCTAGTCAGAAAACCTGGGTTCATTTCTTGCCTCTACTACTTACTAGCCTCATGACATCAGACAAATCTCTTTGAATCTCTAAAACTTATTTTCTTCCCTTACAAAATGAGAGATTTGGACCAGATGACCTCGAAGATTCATTTCAGTTCTAAAGACAATATCCAGAGCCACTTAGGTGGCACAGCAGATAGAGTGCCTGACCTGGAGATGCAAGGTCTTGGCCTCAGACACTTTCTAGCTTGTATGACCTTGAACAAGTCACTTAACTCCAAATGCCTAGCCTTACTGCTCTTCTGCCTTAGAACTGTTACTCAGAGTTGATTCTAAGAAGACAAGTGTTTCTTTAAAAAACATATATGTTTAAAAAAAATAAAGACTATATCCCATTTTGAGGAGATTTCCCATCCTTCAGAAACACAATGTGGACATTTCAAATGGAGGCCCTAAACTTTTTTATTTTCAAAAGAAGATGCAGCTGGTAGAGGGGAAAGGCCTGGGATTGGGGAAAGCTGTGTTCTAGTCTTAGTTCTGCAGCTAGTCGTATAAACTGTGGCATATAGTAATATAAGGCCTCTCTGTGCCTTAAATTCCTTTATTAGAATGGGGCTCTACTATATATATTCCTCAAGGCCTAGATCCATAAGATGAGCGAACTGGACACCGGTGACACAAGGAACTACTGGGGAACTGGAGATGTTTTGCTTGTAGATAATAAGTATTTAATAACTTTGAATTTAAATTGAATATTTATTGAATTTAAATGGAAAATTAAATAAAAATAATAAAAGCATTTAATAAATGCTGAACAGAACTGAAGAGATATGAAAGGGAGATAAGGGGAACAGGATGGCAGTCTTCAAGGACATTGTCTTGAGAGATACTCAATACTAGGCTCAGCAACTTTTGTTTTTTATTCTAGTTTGCATTTATATAGTATTTTTAGGTTTGCATAGGCACAATGGATAGAGTGGGTTTAGAGTCAAAAGGTCAGAATTCAAATCTAGCTTCAGATATTTGCTAATTTTGTGACCCTGGGCAAGTCATTTAATCTTTGTTTGCCTCAATTTCCTCAACTATAAAATGGAGACCCTGGAGAAAGAAATGGCAAACCACTCTAGTATTTTAGCCAAGAAAACCCCAGAAATGGTGTCACAAAGAGCCAGATATGATTAAATAACTTAACAGCAAAGATTTGAAAAACCCTGAACATTTCTTATTGTCACTAGGCAGTGGATTGAGGTCTGGGTCTGGAGTCAGAGAGACCTAAATTCAAATCTAGCTGGCAGTGTGACCCTGAGCTTATAAATGGGAATAATAATAGCACCTACTTCACAGTTGTTTTGGGTCTCAAATAAGTATCTGGCACATTATAGGCTTGTTTCCTTTATTTAATCCTCACAATGACCCTGTGAAGTAGATGCCAATACTATTATTTTCATTTTACAGATAAGGATTCTCAGGTAAGCAAGGGCTAGCTAACCAATTTGGCCAGGGTCCTATAGCTAGAGTATCAGGGAAAGGATTTGAACTCAGATCATCCTGATTCTAAGTCCTGTGTTCTTACCTGCTTTACCACCTAGCTACCTCCATTATGTTATAGTGGAATATACCTCCCTTTTTTTTTTTTTAAACCTTACCTTCTGTCTTAGAACAGATAGTAAGTTTTGGTTCCAGGGCAGAAGAGCAGTAAGGATTAGGCATTGATGGTTAAGTGACTTGACCAGGGTCTACAATTAGGAAGTGGGAATATGTGTACTTAACTTCTGCTATAGGGCTATGTTGGTGAACCTGTGGCACAAGTGCTGGAGTGGGCTGCCCCTCTTCCTCCTTCCAACACACTTGAGGACGCTTCTCCCATCACCTGCCCCTCTGCCCAGCAGCCCAATGGGAGCGTTTCCTCCTTCCACTGTCTGGGATCCTTATGCAATGGGCTGCTCACATGCAGAGTGAGGGTTGCAGTTTGAGCATTCAGTCTCTAAGAGGTTCTCCATCACTGCTATGGGGGATAATAGGCTTCAGAGGAATCAGCAAGACTAGGATTGAAGGGTTAGTGCCTAAGGCAGTTCCCAGCATTCTACAGGCCCTTTTTGAATACTTGTTAGGTTGGGTCCTTTGATATTCCTAAGATAGGATGATTAGACCTGGCCCAATTGACCTCATAGGAAAAGCTAGCTAAAGTTAGACCTTCAAGGGGAAGCTGTAGGATAACTTGTTGGGGCTGTTGTGCAAGGGATTCCAGCTCAGGTAAGAGTAGTCCTTGTTTAGTCGTATCTGACTCTTTGTGATTCTATTTGGGGTTTTCTTGGCAGAGATACTGTAGTGGATTGTCATTTCCTTCTCCAGCTCATTTTACAGATGAGGAAGCAAACAGGGTTAAATGAGTGCCCAGGGACACACAGGTAGTAAGTGTCTGAGGTCAGATTTGAACTCAAGTCTTCTTAACACCTGACCTGGCACTATTTATTGTTCCATCACCTGCCACCGACTTGCCACCTTTTGAAGTTCATTCTTTCCAACTTTCAGATCCTATGGGCGGAACTAGATGATATCAATCAATCCATCAACAAAGCATTTATGAAACACCCATCAATTCCAGGCACTGTGCTAGGTGGTGGGAATTTACAAATATAAAGAATGAAAATACTCCCCACTCTGAAAGAACTTCTGATGTAGACAAAAAGGACACATGAGTATATGCAGAAAGGAAACAAGGAAAACTATTACAAAGTCATTAAATACCAGGAAGACTGGAAAGCATGTGGGAAATTAGGGAACATTTATGTAATATTTGAGTTGAGCTTAAGCAGAGGTTAGGAGAGAGTAAATGGATGTGGAACCTGGAGATGGAGTGTCCAGAGAGGGGAACAGTGGTCATGGATCTCCAGGAATGTTCCTTGCAGCAATAAATTCTACGACACTCTCAGCCTCCTCATTGATTCTCCAAGGTTCTCAACTAGAAAGGGTGTCTCCCTTTCCCATCCAGACAAGGAGGACTGAGGGTCACTGGCACCCCTACCCAGAATGAGCATGGAGCTCCCCATTCCTCAAGGAGAGAGAGAGGTTCTGGTTTGAGCTTGGCCCTGGGGCTAGGATCTAGCAGTTCCCAGAGAGGGTGAGGCTATTCTTAAGAATCTGATTGTGAACTCTGAGGAGGGATTCTTGGGACAGCCTTTAGGGGTTTGGGTGTGGACCTGCTGGATTTGTCATGATTAGAGGTTTTGAGTATATAAGTTGAACATCCAGGCTCTTCTTTATTCTTGCTAGGTTCTTGGCCTTCAATTTAACAATGCTACCACCAGGTGGACTGTGATACCGAGTTTAAATAACAGCTGCAC
>NW_025361740.1:0-6467 GCF_016433145.1 Gracilinanus agilis
TTCCAGCCACTTCCCTAGCTGCAATTCTCTGAACTTAGTATTACATCTCCTGCCACTGAGCTTTCACATAGGATGCCCCTATATGCATGGATTGCATTGCTTCTTCACAGCAAGGTTGCAGAATCCCTAACTTTGTTCAAGGTTCAGGTTAAGTGTCATCTCTTATAGGAAGTCTTTCTTGATGCTGGAAGTTATTAGTTCAACAAATTAGTGTATATTTACTTATCTAAGTATATATTAAATCTCCTTGGTCAATTGAAAGCTTTTTGATGATGGGAGCTTTTTTTCACTTGTCTTTGTATTCCTCACAGATGGCAGAGTACCTTGAATGTTCTATGTTCTTATTATTTGTTTGTTGAGACTTGATTCTTGTAGAGTTCATAGCTCTAGCAATGAAGAATCAATTGTCTCTTGTGATTCACCCCATCTATGACAGATAATAAACAACACTTTTAAGTGCCTAGTGAGGGCAAGACACCCTATTAGATGCACCCATTAGAAAGCAAACTCTAGTCATCAATTGCATGAAAATCTCCAGCTCTATTCACATATAAAATCATAAAAAGCAAACTGCAACCCTGAAATGCCACCTCTTTTTTTACCTATCCTTGACATGAAGATTGGATATATTTCCCCAAAGGGAACCTATGTGTTTCATCACTTAACCTCTCTGAGTTGTTGTCCTCAGTGATAAAAGGGTATAATATTAACTGCAAGCTCTATCTCATAAGATTGGTATAAGGAAAGTGATTTCTAAACATTGTTAGCCTTTTCTTGATGGGGGTAGGGTGAGGAAAAGAGGTTTTGAGATAGGGAACACATGATGAGGAAAAACTCTTCTACCTATGCAGATCAGTAAGTCTTCTGCAACTTAGAGTCTCAGGGAGGTGACAAAGATGATGATTTGAAATGATTTGCCATAGGGTCACACAGCTGTTATGTATCAGAAGCTAGACTTGGACCCAATTTAAACTAATTTCAAGATTACTCTTCTTTTTCGCTATTCCACGCTTCCTTTGATAATCCCTTAAAAGCTACAAAAATTAGATTTTAATATCATATTTTATCATAATGATAACTTCAACAGATTTGACAGTGCAATATTCATCCATGTCAATTTACTCTCAATAAACATTTGGCGATCATCAAGTCAGATGTCTCTATGTTTCCCAGATACCACCAAAAGGTACTGAGGCTTGGGGCCTGCTTGTAATTCTTCCCAAACCAATTTGGGGGAAAGGGGAGAAATCATAGATTTACAGAAGATAAGGAAATGGAAACTCATGTTTGTTTTGTTTTGTTTTGTATTAAATCTAGTTCAAGTTTTACTTACAGCACACCTATCAAAATGTACTTCATTTTCTATCTGAAGAGCAGTAGTGATGGTAAACTTTGGACAGCTCATAATTTTAGGGAATTTATCTATACCAAGTTAAAAAATCTATATCTTTGCCCCATTCGTTGTTATTAGTTCTGATGTCAGACCCAGAAAAACAAGTTTAAGCCCATTTCTAAATGATAGCCTTTTAAATTTCAAGCTTTGTCAATAGTTATCGTGTCCCACCCTCATTAAGTATTCTCTTCTCCAGACTAAATGTCATCAGTTCCTTCTCATGATTCTCTTGTGGCAGGATCTTCAATCCTCCCAGCATCTTAGTCTCTTTCTAGGACAGAGAACAGTACCCATCAATTGAGTAACCTATCCATTTTTTCAAGGAATTATTAATTCACTCTAATAGTCTAGAGAGAAGAAAAATGCTCCTCACATCCTTTCACTTTCTCTTCTATCTAGAAGACCAATCTGAGTCCACAAATACTTAGCAAAGACAAATCCAAATGCACCCTGGACAGATCACTGGAAATTTTCCCTTAGACTATTAGCTCTCTTGTTTCACATGGCCAAATAAATCTTCAGGCTAATTGCTCTAGCAATTTGCTGGAAATGGGGGTGGGGAGGTTTGGTTACATGGCACCCAGAGGAGCCTTTATCATTAGTGGGCTCTTCTAGTTTCTTTCTGGTACTTTCTCTCCTTTTCTCTACATGATGCACTGTTACCTCAAATATCTCAGGGCTCCTGATTCTAATTTGGTACCCTCATTATTTCACACTGTCCCTCTTCTTGACACTAAATAATAATAAAAAAATCCATCTTTTTTTTTAAATACAAGACAAATATGGAATAATAATGGCCCAAGCAAAACCCGTTTTCTGTTTCTACATCTGTACATACCCAGGTGGTCTGGAAGCTATTTACAAATCCTTTATGACTGCTGATGAAATGATTTATTTCTCATTGGTGACTACTTTGGTTTTCTCAATAGGTTACCACAGTCACATTGACCTTATTCATGGAAGTCTCCTAAAGGCATTTAACATTCATGATTAGCTAGTGGTTAAACTTTTCTTCTGTCATATCACCTACAGAGATTTTTGGCAATTATCCTCTTCTCTCTCCTTCCAGGGCTCGTTGCTAGTGACAGCATAGCATTCCCCATTTGCTACCAAAAGATGCTGACCTGGCCCTGCTGTGTGGTCAAATTTTATTGCTGTTTCTGGGCATCTTTTGCTCTACCGGATTCCAATTCTGAGCTTTGTCAGGAGCCATTGCTTGTATTCCTATCCTTTTTCTCCTCCCTCTGCTACTGGAGCAAATGACATCCTTTCTAGTATCCACCTAGAGCTGATTGCTTCTCCTTTAGCCATAGACTTTTAGCCTCCAAACCTCCATTTTGGGGACTGAAAAGTTACCTCTGTTAAATAAAAAAATGATTCTGTTAATTGAACTGTTCATTCAGGTGATAGCCTTTGAGGGGGGAAAAAAGCAGAAAGCTAAGAAAAAGACTTTTCAGAAAAAAAATGTCAATGCCAAAATACTCAAAAAAGGTAGGAAGTGTTGGCTGACTCAGGGAGATGCAAGCAGTGGGATTGTTAGGCAACAGGTCACTAGGTGGCAGCTATTCTCTACTACTTAAAATGGATTTTTTAAAAAACCTTTTGGAAACCAATTTTTTTAACCTTTATTTTGAATTAAGATGATATTTCTTGGAAAGGAACTACTTATTCTAAGAATTTTAGTGACTGACAACTGTGGAAATCATTGCCATTTTTTCCTTAGCAATTAATACTATTTCTATGTATACCTGTAGGATCATAAATTTAGAGCTGGAAGGGACCTTAGAGATCATTTAGTCCAACCTTATGGCTTTTTCCCCTTCGTTTTGGGACAATAGTTTAGAGCAGTGATGGGCAAACTTTTTGAAGTGGGGGCCAAAGGAAAGGAAATGCTCATCTGTCAGTCTATTTCTAAGGCAACTCTTTCGAAGTTTCATTGTATTGTATCCTACTCATTGTAGTCATCAGATTAGAAATAATGTCGCAGGGTGAGATAGAGCATTTCAGGGGGCTGCATCTGGCCCGCTGGCTGTAGTTTGGTCATCAGTGCTTTAGAGGCAATCCAGATGACAGAGGTCATTAAGTTCAATAACCTCATTTTTCAGATGAGAAAACTGGGCCCAGGGACATAAAAGAGATTTATCTAGCATCACATGGGGTAATAGCTAGCACAACCAGGATTTAGATACAAGGCCTTGGATTCCAAATCTAGCCTTGTTCCCACTATACCACAGTCACAAATGCATATGTAAAACAGTAACATCCCACTTGTCCATAATGTTTGGAGAATGGTTTAATGGCATAATAACAATAACTTGCTTTTATAACAATAATAACAATAGCAAAATGTATATATCATTTAAAGCTTGTGAAGTGATTTGCATCCATTATCTTATTTGATCCCTCAATCGCTCTGTGAGGCAGGAACTAACAGCCACATTTTATAGAGAAAAGAAATGAGACTGAGAGATAAATGGCTTGCCAATGTCACACAGTTAATAAATGTCAGAGTCAAGATTCCAATCTCGTCCTCTTGACTTCAAAGCCAGTACTTTCCCCCCCAATCTATAGTAATGATATATTCTGGCTGACCAAGTTTCCAAAGACACCATAGTTAGATTATTCATTGCTATAGACTTACCATTCAGGAAAGTACATTTAACATTCAACCTGTGCTAGGTCCTATTTCAGCCAGGTAGCAAAGTGATAGAGCACTGATCCTGGAGTCAGGAAAAGCTGTTTAAATTCAACATCAGCCACTAATTGTGTCACCTTGGATAAATCACTTAACCTGTATGCCTCAATCATCCCAACTATAAAAAGGGGATAATAACAGTAACTATCTACTAGGTTTGTTGTGATGTTCATATGAGAAAATATCTTTAAAATGCTTAGCAGAGCACCTGGCTCATGTATATCTGTAGAATCATAAATTTAGAGCTGAAAGGGACCTTAGAGTTTATCTTAAATCCCTACAAATATGCATGCTATGGGACATCTTTACTTAACACCCATAGGACTTCCTGAAATCAGCTTTCCCCCCTCCCCCTCATCATTTGTCTTTTTCATAAAAGCTGTCTGCTGAGGAGTAAAAATAAGAAAACAAACTCGTTCAATTTGAATTTTCAACTTGTTCGAATTCTTGCTAAAAGAGATTTCATTCCTATGGTAAAAGTTGTTTCTTCCACCCTCTTGTTTTGCAAAATTTCCCCATTCCCTACCACATCAGGACCATTCACTATAACCCTTGCTCTTCCCAGCTTCCATCTCTCCCCTGCCACCCCACTCCCAGAAAAGCTACCTATTAGGAAGAATCCAATTCTTGACTTTTTTACATCTATGTGACTTTAAACCAATATATTCCCACCCTTAGAGGATTTTGAATTTAAATCAGGTCTCAGATTGTAAAATGAAGTTTTGATCCCTTCTGGGAAAAGCTGAAGACTCAGGGAATATGATGGCTCTCTTAAAATATTTGTAATACTTTCATATGAAAGATAGATTAGATCTATTCTAGCTGGCCCCAGAAGATAAAACTGGAAGTAATGGATGGAATTTTTGGAAAAGCTTGCTTTGGCTAGATATAAGGAAATACATCCTAACAGAGAATTACCCAGAAGTGCTTGTCTCAGGAGGTGATGGGTTCATCTTCAAGGGAGGCCTTCAAAGCCAGTTGAATAAGTACTGGTTAGGGATGTTCTAGAGAGTTGTTCATGAATGCCTTGAATGACTTGCCTTTAGACAGCCCTAGCAGCTCTAAAATTCTGTGATTGTATATTTTGGGGATGCAGGGCTAATTCTCCATATCCCTTAAAGTTGTAAATAACCTTCTCCATTGATCTGTGAACCTGATTTCCTAGGGAAACTGGCATGGCCAGAGATTCTTTGGGAACTTACAACTCCACGTGAAACCTGGTATATCGGGTGGTCCTTGTTCAGCGAGTAGACAGGAGTCTATTCTTTGGCAAATGAAAAGAGCCCTCGCCACTTGGGCCTGTTGGTATTTGCTGTTAAGAGATCATTTCCTTTGTATATGTGCACTTGTGGAGGTGGGGAGTAGGGTGGGTGGGGGGAGGAAATGACACATAGGGAGGAATCTTTGAATAGAATAGATTGGGTGAAAATCGCTCAGTGGATCTCTGGGCCATAAAGAAAAGACCAGGCTAGAAATTTACATGGAAAAGCACTTCATAGACCTTAATTCATCATGGCAACCTTTAGGGAGCTCAAATCCAACTGCCAATTGCAAAATTAAACATTCTACCCTCCTTCTAAAGGGGAAAGAAGGCATTCTGCTGTGGAGAGATTGGTTGCTAGGCAACAGAATGCATCCTGCTCATTCCTTCATGGGTCTGCCAAAGAAATGCAGCCCTGTTTTAAGAACAGGCAAAATCCCATAAATGTGGGTGATCCTCTCTACACTGTGACTTTTTAAAAAAGCTTTAGGGCATAAAAATCTAGAATCACCTTCTTTCTGGGACAGTCAGAGCCAAGAGTGAGCCATTGCTCCCACCTGTTCTTTGGGTATCCTACACACACACACACACACACACACACACACACACACACACACACACATTTTTCCCCAACTTGGGTGACTTGAGGGTGGGATGGGAAGAGTAGGGGAAGGATGTGACTTCTTTCAGCTGGTGCCAAAGGCCTGAGGCTTCTAAAAAGGCACACCAGTAGTCCATAAACAGCTTAATAAACTTTCAGAGCTGAAAGGAACCATAGAAATCATCCAATCCAATATCCTCCTTGTTCAGAGAAAAAAAATTGTGCCTAGATGAGGGGAAACCTTTCCCAAAGTCACATAGGTAGTTAATGAGTGGCAGAACTAGGTTTAGAACCCAGTATTAGGAGTCCAAGGCCAGTGTTATTTCTGCAATCTCTCTTCCCTCTCCCCACTCCTTTCATTCTGAAACCCAGGTCATCAAAAATTAAGTTGGTCTTCCCCTACCCCTTTCATAAATAAGATCCTCAGGCTAAGGACCTTTTTTTGCCTTTTTTTCCCCTTTAAGACTGGATGAACATATTAGGGGAAGATCATATGTGAGGGTTGAGGCAGAGTGCA
>NW_025361741.1:0-1275 GCF_016433145.1 Gracilinanus agilis
AATAAAAAGTAGATGAGTTTGGCTAGCATGTGAAACAAGTGAAAGAAAGTAAAATGTAATAAGTCAGGAAAAGTTAGCCATAGCCAAATTTTGAAGAGGTTTCAAGGTCAAAGGTTTAGAGGAGTTTATTTTTTCCCTAGAACACTGGAGCTATTTGGATAGGGCAGTGACATGGTTGGACTTGTGCTTTCAGAATATCACTTTTACAGCTGTGAAATATGAATTATTGAGGTGAGTGACTTGAGAAAGGGACACTCATTAGGTGGTTATTATAACAGTCCAGGAGAGGGGAAATGAGGTCCCTAGAGTGGGGTTGACCCTGACAGCAGAAGAATGGTGCAGATTTAAGCAATATTGTTGTTCTTTTTTGGGCATTTCTCTCAGGTCCAACCCTTTGTGATCCTGATTTTAGGTTTTCTTGGGAAAGATACTAGACTGGTTTGCCCTTTCCTTTTCTAGCTCATTTTCTATATGAAGAAACTAAAACAAACAGGATTAAATGACTTGTTCAGGATCACACAGGTAGTAAGAGTTTGAGGATGGATTTGAAATCATCAAGATAAGTCTTCCTGACTCCAGACCTGGTGTTCTAGCCACTATACTACCTAGCTGTTCCAAGCAATATTATAAAGGTAGAATTAACAACATTTACTAATTAATTGGATATAAAGGACAAGGGGGAATCAGGAGATAAAGATGATTCTGTGGTCATTAAACCTGGGTTTATATTTTAGAGAGAAATAAACTGAGGAAGTGATATAAATTAGGAGGCGGAGTGAGGAAATGAGTTTTGTTTTGGATATGTTGATGTCTATGGGCTTTCCCATTATAAATATCCAGTAGAAAACTGGTGTTGAAAGACTGAAGATCAAGAGAGAGACAAGATCTGAATATACAGATTTGGGCATCATCTGCTTGTAGATGATAACTGAATCCATATGATCTGACAAGATCACCATCAGGAGAAGGCAAAGGAGAGAGTACAGAATAAAGGATAAGGATGGTATGATTGTCCTATGGTACTCTACTATGGTCAAACTGATTCTAGGGCAAAGTGTTAAATTCTAGATATCACAGCTTAGAAAAAGTATTAAAAACTGCAGTGTCCAGAGAAAAGCACCACCATGATGAAAGGCCTCTCAAGTATACACAAGTATATATCTCTTGAAGGACCTAGGGCTCATTAGCCTGGGGAAGAGAAGCCTCTGAGGCACATGATAACTATCTTAAAGTATTTGAAGGACTGTGATATAGAAAGCTATTTAGGCTATTTTT
>NW_025361742.1:0-5296 GCF_016433145.1 Gracilinanus agilis
GAGAGAGAGAGAGGGAGAGAGAGAGAGAGAGAGAGAGAGAGGGAGAGAGAACACTTCTTTGTTGGCCTTAGGTTTGATTTTCTTTGTTTTTTTCCTGCTAGCCCTAATGACAATCAGAAGAAAGCCTAAAGGAACCAAGGATCATTTAACCTTCAACTTGCCATAAACCATGGGACAGTATCATTATCCTAGCTCATATGTCAGTGTAGTTTTAAATGTGTTATAAAGTAAGAGTTTTAAACTTCAAGTTGGTCCACTTCCTGAGAGGAGTGTGGATATGGTACAGCTGTCTGGTTTGGATCTCTAGGAAATTTTCTCAAAGGTTACCTCCTGTTTGCTTCAAAGATTGCATGTTCTGAACCAGAGAAAACTTACATATTTAATTTTTTTCATCCTTCCCTACCCCCTACTAAAGATTCTTCTCTTTAAAGATCGTATTTATCACTTGTATGCAGCTTAAATATCTATATAAGAGGAAATATAATGGCCTCAAACTCTGAACTAAAACTTTTATGCTATCAGACCACTACTCTTTACCTTAGCTTTATTCAAACTTTATTGCTACCACCTAAACTGTACTAATCCCTCACCTTCCAAAAGAATCAATCAATTAACAAAAATTTATTGAGCATCAACTTACTATATGCACCAGGCAGTCACTTTGTTAGGTACTAGGGATGTGAGACAGTTTATGCCCTCATATTTGTATCCCCAGTTTCTAGCATAGTAGAATATTTAAAAAGTATTTGCAAATTACTTAATTTATACATTGACTGAGATAGGACTGAGGAGCACAGAAAGGTTTTGAAAGTTTGGTCTTTAGAATATAACCCCTTTAAGTTGTATAATCCAAAGTCTTGATATTGTAACAATAAATGTGAGATCTTGGAAAAGTCACTTAACCATTCTGGGTTCTGGTTTCCTCATCTGCAAAATGTAATAGTGATTAATGTAGTTTTTTGAAGGATTGGACTATATTATCCCTGCAGATAATCTTCCAGTTCTAAATTTTACAATTCTATGATACTTCTGCCTGTCATTTGAGGAGCAATGAGATATAGAGAGTAGAGTAACCCCCAGCCCAGTCATTTAAATTTTAAATGTCTTTTTCTCTTGGGAAAAGGAACCTATTTTGGCAGAGAGAATGCTTGTATAGTCTATTTCCACTGGGGGGGAAAATAAAAACAGCATTTAAAGCCCACATTTTTTATTTTTGACAATTTGGCAGTCAGCATAGTTTATAGTCCTAGAAAGGAAGAAGTCTTGCCAACCATTTAAAAAAGCTTCAAAACAGAATTTTCAGAAGGAATTTTTCTTCTTTTCTAGTAATTGTAAAATAATTTCATTTAAAAAAAGAATAACAAGATTTTTTTCCTGTTTTTTTTTGGGGGGGAGATAAATTAGGTTTTAATTCTAATAAATGCTTTACATACTGGCCAATTTATCAATATGGATCTACTACGAGGTAGGGGTATTTTGAGCCCATGTGCTGACAGCGTATGTGGCATACAGAGAATGGCAAGTGTGTGATTCTTTCCTTCCAGAGCTTATGCTAAAGCAAATTCTAAACTTGGCTGTTATGAATTTGTATTGGAGAGGTTTATTTCAGAAGAAAACGCTCTTTGGAAAATACTGGTAGATCTGGTCTGTTAGGCTTAAACTATAGTATCATAAAAACATCTGTTGTACAAAAAATTTTTTAACATAAAAATGTTGCTTTTTGTTTTAATGTTATAGTCATTTCCCCATACCCTCTCATCCACCATTGAATTATTCCTTGTAACATGGAAAAACATTTAAACAAAGCCAACATGTATAGACAGTAACTCTGACCACTCAGACAGTGTCTCTATCTCATTATGTAGAGACTCTACCCCACTATTTAGAGGAAGTTTTGTTTTCTGGACAGTTCAGGACCAAGACTTTTCATCCCACTTTATTTAAATTTGACTGCATTTTTTAAAAAATCATTTCTTTCATGACAGTTATTTTATATATTGATTTTTAAATTTCCTTCATTCTGAATCAGTTCATAGAAGTCTGTCCTCATTTTTCTGATTTCTTCATATTCTTTCTTTCTTCAGGCACTAAAATAGTCCTTTTCATTTATACGCTACAATTTGTTCAACCATTACAAAATGGATGGCTTCCATTGTGTTTCAGTTTTTTTTTCTTCCATGGAGTGACATAAACTTTAAAGATGTTATCTTCATTTTCTACCTGTATATCTGAAGCTCTACATAAGGACTATCGTGCCTGATCTACTTGCTGTTATGGCTGCTTTCTTGGGATTCTGCTGTCATTGCTTCTGTAGTCCCCATCATGGCGGTGATGGGGATGATGGTGGTGATGTTGTGTGGATGAGTGTGTATGCAAAGAGAGAGAGAAATATGGCTTATATTGGTAGAAGCAAATGATAGATTGCATCATGTTAGAACTGGAAGGGATCATAAAGAAATCGTAGCTGAGATATCTTAGGGTCCATGGACTCTTTCCACCTCCACCCTCCTACAATCCCCAACAGATCTGTGATTATATTTCAAAGGTCTATGAACTTAAATGGGGAAAACCATATATTCTATTTTCACCAGTCACTAACTGTAATTTATAACTTCCTTTAATTATGGTTTATTTAAAAAACATAATTTTGAGAAGGGTTCCATAGGTTTTATGAGACTTCTGTAGGAATTCATGACAAAAAAAGGTTAAGAATTCTTGATCCAATCTGTCTCATTTTCATAGACTAAACCAAGGCTCCAAGAAATGAAGTGACTTGCTAACCATTACAGGTATCCCTTTCACATTGTGACCTTCCCTATCATGTTTTCTATATAAACATAAGAAAAAAATGGGAATTTTGAGGGATTTTTGTGCAAGCTGCAGATGATATGCAAAGGCTAGGGGATGATACAGAAAAAGTTTAGAAAATCAGAAATGCATAAAATGTGTTTATAGCATTGTATAAGATCAACATATTTTATCTTTTAATACCATCAATATACATAAATTCTTTTTTAAAGTTAAAATAAGTAAAAAGTTAGTTTGAGAAAAGAACATGAAAGCCAGCAAATATTAACATTGACCCTATAGCTTATGAGTGAATCCTTAACCCAGATTTTACAATAGAATACAGTAACCAGTCCATAAAAAGAAAAAGAAAAAAAATTCAGACTCCTTTGGTGGAAAAAGAGGGCCAAAATTTTTGTGTGGATTTTCTAGGTCATTGGGGCGCCTGTGCCCTTCACTCTCCAAATGTGGAAAGGATACCTGTCTATATAGCGTAAGCCAATTGTTAGTCCAGGATTAGAAGCCAGGTTTCCTGATTTCCAGTACATCATGCTGAACTTCTTTCATATCACCTCCGAACCAATAGTTTACTCTGCTACCTCCACATCCCTGGCAATAGAATCCAACATCATTTGACAGCAAAGTATCTTTGCTCTATGAATACTCCTCTAGGGATTGCTGGACCAGTCCATTATATTTATAGCTAAATTTAATTTTTTTGGAAAAACATATCAAGTAGATTTATTTTAGTTAGTCATAATACACAGGCAACCCAAATTGAAGTCTCAGAGTCTTCACAGTTCCACTAACCTCCCCCCACCCAGTTTCATTATTATTGCATTCCTAATAATGTTAGTTTGTTTAAGCTTATATTTGCAAGGCATCTGGGCAACCGAGAACAGTGACTTTAAATCTAGGTATCCAGTTAATGTGTGTGACCAGTTTAAAACCCTCCACACACCCCTCCATGATCCCCCTCATTCTTGGCTCTCCGTCGTGCAATTTGAATGCCGCCTCAAGATGGAAGGTCAGAGGCACAGATTGTGTCATTACTTTATTTTTCTGTGTTGCCTCGTTTATGATAACGTCCTCTGCTATTATGTTGAGAGCTAAGTCTGTTTTTTTTTAGGTGCATTTTTTACTCCAAAGTAATACTGGAGGAAAAAAAAATAGCAAGCATAGATCAGAACATCAAAGTAAGCCCCACCATGCCTACAGTGTACAAATAGCTGTTGATGAGTTTGCCATGCTTACTGAACTGAATAAATATAAAAGCTTTTCGTGTGCATTCCTATTTTCAGTCCCAATACAGTGCGTTAACCTCAGAATATCAAATTGAATCAGGGGTTGTGAGAAGAGCTGCCTGCAAAGCAGTTAGAATGACACTCTTCATTACACTATCTAGATTCGGGTTTCAGACAACCATAACCAGCGCTTTCACAACCTCTCACCTAAAGTCAGATAATGTACAGCCACCCAAATAAGCGACTGAATTCCCAGGCAAGGACTCCCCGACCTCTCCAAATGGGAAGCCCATTGCTGCCCTGGAAACACAGACTGAAATGGTGAGGGAAGAGATGCAACTGGATGAAATTTTTCCTTGCCAGGCACAAATAAACAGCTCTCTATAGGGCGCTCGCCACACAGTGTGTCAGCACATATTATACAGTCTGCTGCTGAGCCGATGTGTCAGCTGCCCATTAGACCACACTAAAATAGAATTGCTAGGAGCTTGAAGCATGAAGCATGATATTAGATAAAGTGATGAAATTTCACTCGATTAAAGAGCCAGGTCAAGGACAGTTACCTCAGGAAATTCTTTCCACCCCCCTCACCCCCAGAATATTCTTGCAACTTTGATGAATTTATCCCTTTCCTGCCATTTTTTTTAATTGTTCAGGACTCTATGAACAATGAAATATGCCTTTAGCAGGCCCTGACATATTGGAAGGGATCAGAATCAGAGGGTTTTTTTAAATATAAAAAAGGGAAGAAAAAAGACAGAATTGACATTGCTACAGGTCAAAAGCCCTTGGAAACGTTGGATTGATTTGTTTAGACAGTTGTTTGATTTTTCTCTTTTAGTAGAGGGGAAAGGAAAGGAGCAGGGAAGGATTTTTTTCTTTTTTTTTTAAAGCTAGTTCAATGATAGAGGGGGGAAAAGCACCAGGCTTGGCAGAGATTTTTATTTTTGTTTATTTGATTTATAAGGAGAGGGGAGAAATTCTTCTTTCCAAATGCTTCTTTCATCCAAAGGACTCATGAACTGAAAGTAAATGGGCCCCTTAGCTGCCTTGCTTCTTAAACCTGAGGTCTGAAAACCTCCCCCAGATGGAAAAGAGGTAGCTTTGGCTGGTTTCTCCTTGTTGTTGAAGACTAAGCTGGTATTACTCTTCTATATTAATTTCACTTAGGAAGAGGGGAAGGAGAAGTGAGGGACACAGATACATACACAAACATAGGTGGGGGGAGAGAGAGAGAGAGAGAGAGAGAGAGAGAGAGAGAGAGA
>NW_025361743.1:0-3349 GCF_016433145.1 Gracilinanus agilis
CCCTTTCCCTCTCCCGCTCCTTCCCTCAACTTTTCTCTCCCCCTCGCTCCTAGTTATGGCATTCCAGATGGGGACACAGTATGATTGGGCACAAAGAGCATTTTCTATTTGGTTTCCCATCATCATCTTCTTGGTCCTAGCGTATTGGACCCAGGGCTGTAGGAAATGGTCCCTGGCACCTCCCCCAGTTTTATTCTTGGTCATCACAGCTCAGAGCCCATCTCACAATTTAGTCTGGATTATTTTTTCCCACATTGGAACCCCTATACTAGTTTTCTGACATTCCCGAACAACAAATTGGGAAGATGTTGATCTCATTCAGCTTGGGATGTCACTGTCTAGAAGAATCTGCTCGGTATTCCCTTTTCCCTCCAATGTGTTGCTAAACATATAAGGAGTGGTTCTGTAGCAGTTGGTGAGAAACTTCACAGTGTGCACAGCTCTTTGCAGGGACATTCCAGTTTTTAATTGTCCTTTGATTCTTGTCTTTAAGCCAGTTCCCCATCACGATTATTATTTTTTTTTTTTAGCAGATAGGCAGCCCTTGGCATGGAACTTTTTCACAATCTTTTGGAAAGTCCAAAAAGTTTTATAAACGGATTCCCCTTTTGTCTTGATGAATAATAGATTTGTCAGGCAGCTTCCCCTTCCTGTGTTTTCCTTTCCCCCAAAGATCCCATTTGGTTTAGTATTCCACAATCGGTCTTTACCTACCCATCTTCCTTCCTTGTTTGGTATACAGAGGTTTAAAGTGGCATTTATGAAGTCTTCTTTAAGGCTGGTAATCTTAGACAATGCCACCAGTACACTGTTCTTCTGACAGTACAAATGTCCTTCAGTCCTTTCCCAACTCACAAGTGCTGTTCTTCTTGGTTCTTCTCCTTTCTAGGTATGTAGCCTTCCCCTTAGGCAGTTCACCAACCTGAAGGAAGAATGGAGGTTCCCACATCTCTTTTGTTGCCACCTGGCAACCTGAGGCTGATGAAAGAATTCCAATAAGGAGATTTTTCCTGACTCCTTAGAGTACTCAGCTGTGATATGGAATGTTCCCCTCAGGGCTTGTTGACAGTTTTCTTTTCCCACTTTTTGAAGTCAGTTACTCCATTTGCTATTGTGTGGGCCTAGTGGTTGGTGATCAGTCAAATTTATGGGGTTGAAGCTTCAAAGGCCCCTTAAAACTGTACTTGACTTTGGGATCTCCTGTAGATGAGCCCCCTTGAGTGGAGTATTCATGCCCCCAAATCAAATCTCTAAGTAGACATGCTGTATTTACTTCTTATTGTCAGTTATTTTCTCAGATAACTTATATAATTGATTCTATAAGCCTCAGACACTTCCTAGCTATGTGACCCTAGGCAAGTCACTTAACCTGGATTGCCTAGCCTGTGCTGCTCTTCTGCCTTGAAACCTGTAGTTAGCATTGATTCTAAGACAGAAGGTAAGAGTTTAAAAAAGAATTCTAAAAGACACATAGATTGTTGGCCCTGGAAAGCAGGTACCCATTGAAGCCCTAAGCTACTCGGTAATGTCCTTGTGTCTGCTTAGCACATATGGAATTGCTCTTAAGATTCATATTTGGTTTTGGTTTCTCTTGAAAATGAATCCCGAGTTCAGTGTTCAGACTTTCAAAGATCTGAGGTGTGCCTGACATTTGTTAAGTTTCTGACTGTGGAACCCAGAGTCCCACCCCAAAGTCATCATGATTCCAGGCTCGAGAGATTTGTCCCAACCAATGTTAGTCCTCAGCAGCAGAAGCTGGCTGCCTTGTTAGATTTCCTTTGGCTGCTTCTTGTAATGTGTTCTGGAGCTGAGGCATCACCTACCCCACTTAGGTAAAGCCTATTGTGGTTCTAAGTTCCTAGCCAGCTGGGTGTTAGTAGGAGTAGCCTGAGAATGTATGTGGGGATTATGTCTTCTATAGCTCCTTGTAATTTCTCACTCCCCTATTTCCAATAAAAGGGCCCAATCATCATTGCCAAGAGAATTCTTGTCCTTCCTATTTCTGCTCTGGTGTATCTTCATATGTTGTTTTCATAATAAATGCTGCTCTCTGAAAAGAGTCCATGGTTTTGTGGCTGAGAGGACTCCCTCTACCATCTCAGACTGTAGCCCGTGAGACAATCTAGGGTGCCTGGGGCCACAAGGTTCATCCCCTGGTGGCCAGCCACATGCTGAACTAGAAAAACCACCAAAATGTGTTGCTGAAACTCAACCTGGCTAGAATGGAGATCATCCCTTTGCACATCATATATACTCCTGTCCCACCCTAAGGCCTGCTCTCTCCCCCGCCCAGCCTCCTAAGGTTGGCGTCTCATTGAGGGCCCGCATCTTGGGTCCGTGGTCAGGTTCTGTGCATTCTTTCCTTTCTAGAAACTGTCACTTCCAGCCTTTTCCCTCCATGCCCACCTTGGCTCACTGCCCTTCTACGGGCACACACAGTCTCACCAACAATGATTTCTCAGACCTTTCCCAGCTGTTTTGCGAGGCATCAAGTCCCAACATGGGAGACTTAACTGCACTTAACTAGGGATAAAACCAAAGAAACAGAAAGCCATTTGGGGTCTGAGGAGGTCTGAGGAAGGGCATTCTGGGCTTGGGGGCCAGCTTGTGCAAATGCTTCCAGATAGGGCATGGAAGGTCGGGTTTGGCCAGAGCAATCTGGCTGCTGCGGGGTGGGTCCCGGCCTGGGAAGATGGATGCTGGAGCCAGACCATAAAGGGCTTTCAATTCCAATTCCTTCGAGTTTACCCTAGAAGCAGCGGAGAGAGAGCCGAGCTTCCGAGCAGGGGAGTGACAGAGGCTTTTGCAATAGTCCAGACAATGAATTTGCCAGCAGGCATTTATTAAGTGCAGGCACTTCGGTGCCAGTTCCTGTCCTCAAGAAGCTTATGTTCTATAGGGATAACAAGAAGTCTCAAGGAAATCCAGAGAAGAGTGCAGTTTCAGGTGAGTGATGAAGCTGGAAACCTGGCCGCCAGGGGTTGAGAGAAAATGGGGAGAAAGGGCACACCGACAGAGAGCAGAGGGTGTTGGGGGGGGGGGCTGTTACGGTCCGGGAGAGATCTGAGGTTAAGATAACCTGGGGAGGGGGGGGCGGTGCGTGAAGAGACAACGAGCAAAAGGGCGGGCCTGGGCACCTCTGCCGGGGAATCGTGCCTGCCTCTGAACAAAAGTCCAAAGGGGGCAATGGGACACGATGCCGAGGAATTCGGAGATGTAGCCAAGAGGAGGAAGTCGAGGCTAATGGCCTTTCTTGTCTCATTAAAGTACGAGGCGACAGCCATCCCGGGAAGTTTGCCCATTTCCCTGTTCAGGCGTTCTTTGGAGAGATCGGGGAAAGGGACTCTAT
>NW_025361744.1:0-5038 GCF_016433145.1 Gracilinanus agilis
TCTCTCTCTCTCACTCCTCCTCTCTGTTTCTCAGGCTCTGTCTCTCTGTCTCTTTCTCCTTCTGCCTCCCTCTCCTCTGTCTCCCTCTCTCTGTCTCTCCATCTCTGTCTCTGTCTCTGTGTCTGTCTGTGTCTGTCTGTCTGTCTGTCTGTCTGTCTGTCTTTTTCTCGGACTCTTCACCTCCTGATTTCAACTCACTCTTTGTCAGAGCCATCAGCTATCGTCAGAAGTCAATCATTCCCCATCTACTCTCCCAAGTGACACAGCCCCTGCCTACTGGCTTCTAAACCAGCATGAAATAATGGCTAATGAGCTGGTTTGGAGGGTGAGGAAATCCTGAGTTCAAATCCTGCTGGGGCATGAGTTGTGCGACCTGGGGCAAAATCCCTTGTGTCTCAAAACTCTGGTTACTGGTGTACACTCATGTTTTGTCTCACGCTGTGGAATGTAAGCAGCTTGAGGGCAGGGACTCTCTTTGCCTTTCATTGAATCCTCCATGCCCAGCACCTACCTAGTCCAATGGGAAAGGCTGACTGTATCCCCAGAGCCAAGTGCGGTGCCTGATACATACTAGGTTGTTGGTTGTCCGTACTTGTCCATACATATTTGTCGACTAATTGTCCAGTGGAGATCATAAAATCACTTCCCTCTCTGGGTAGCTTTGAGGCTCAAATAAAATCCTATACGTGACTGTACACGAGTTGTTGTTATCTGGTGCCCCCTCCTCTTTGGACAGAAGAGGAAACTGAGACCCACCTAGCCTGAGTGACTTTTCCGGAGTCCCACAGGTCGAGGATAACAGCTCAGATTTGGAGTTCAAATCTCAAGGAGGAACTGCCATTCGGGTGACCTGCCCAAGGTTACACAGTAGCCGAGGCAAAATCCGAAACTCCAGCCTCTGACTCCTGCCTGGCACCCTCACATCCCCACCCACTTGGGCTTCTCATCCTTTCTCAGAGCTTCAACAAACCGAAGAACGACTGGAGAGGCTCGAATTTCCCAATGGCCAGATGTGTTCCCTGGTAGGTTGGGAAATGTCCAAATCATCGTTAATCACTAACTAGCCGGAGATAAGAGTAGGAAAATGAAACAATGGAGACAAAGCCCAACCCAGAGCTTCAGGTTTCTCTGTTGGCACTTGCAGAAATGACTTGACTCAGAGAAACGAGGGATGATGTGGGAACCGTCGTCCTCGGAGGAGGGCACGACACTCTGGGATGAGGCTTGAATCATCCCAGGCGCCTTCTTGTCAACACCTTGCTGGCTTCCCCACCCCCAGGCCAGCCTCAGAGATAATCAGAGCGCTTTGATGGGAGTCCAGTTCTCACCTCCCTCCTTGCTAATCTATTCCTGACCAATAATTCCCCAAGATTCCACTCCAATGACTTCAGCTTAGTCTTTTTTTTTTTAACTGTATAAGTGGAAATTTTATATCCTTTAGACTTCATCTCCCAGAATTCTTCCCTCGTCCCCAAATTCCCTTTTCCTTTGTGTTTACGTGCATCTTTTACGTTATTGTATTTAAGTTTTGGGGGTCTCCTCTCACTCTCTTTCTTCCACGTGAATGGTGAGCGTTCTCTGTTTTCTCTAGCTCTCTAGTTAAATATTAATAAATCTTTATAAATATTATACTCTGGAGATATTGAATATTAATTTAAAAATCTAAAAACTTTCACCTTCCATCTTAGAATCAGTACTATGTATCGGTTCCTTGAGAAGAGTGGTAAGGGCTAGACAATGGGGGCAAGTGACTTGCCCAGGGTCACACAGCTGGGAAGTGTCTGAAGCCAGTTTTGAACCCAGGAGCTCTCGTCCCTAGGCCTGGCTCTACATCCACTGAGCCACCCAGCTGTCCTCTCGGCTTAGCCTTAAAGTCTCCCCTCTACTCCTGTTCCTCCTTCTCCCTTCCCATCATATACACACATACACCCTAAAATTCTTAGTTACTCCTTTGACTCGACTTTGATGCTTCTTTGTATAAAAATTCCCCTCAGAGAGGTATAAAGGTGCCAGATGTTGGCAGTTGCACATCAGTGTGAAAAAGTGAGATGAGGAAAGGGCGGGTAGAGAGCAGGACTACTGGTGGTCAGTGGTCAGTGGCCGTTCAGACGCCTCAGGAAAACTAGTGGCCTCCTTCCAGGCGGGGCACGTCTCACGGTGGCCTCCACTTTGACAGCTGAGCCCAGTTTAGGGCTGAATATGGTCTCTGGGCTTGTTTAAGACAAGAACAGGGTGAAAGGTCAAGACCAGAAAAATCCCAGCCATGCTGCCTGGAGGCCACTAATTTGAAATGTCTGGGACAGTGACTCAGGCTGTGGGACCGGCTCCTCTCCTGGCTTTCTTCTGGTGCCAAACAAAACCCCACAACTTCAATACAGATCAAAATAAGTATTCAAATGAAGGAGGATAAGAGTCACGGCTTCTGTGGTAGAAGGAATGAAGTCTTCCAAACAACCACTGGACACTGGGGAGGCTGATAGCTGGTTAAAGCCAGCCCAGCCTCGCTCAACCCTCTCCCTGCATCACTCCCAATATCACTGACCCACCGGAGGCTTAGTCTAGAGCTGTGGTTCCCAAACTTTCTTGGCCTACTGCCCCCTTTCCAGAAAAAATATTACTTAGCCCCCTGGAAATTAATTTTTTAAAAAAACTTTAATAGTAATTAATAGGAAAGATAGATGCTCCTGTGGCCATCACCACCCCCTGAATCACTGCAGCACCCACTAGGGGGCGGTGGCGCCCACTTTGGGAATCACTAGTCTAGAGAGAGAGAGGTTCCAGCTAAGGATACGTTCACTAGCTTCAAAAATCTGGAAATCGGGCCAGTGAAAATTCTTTGATTTGGGGAGAAACCCTGGCTAGGGATACAGAGAAAACTTGTAGAATTTGGGGCTTGCTCATGTGAGCTCAATCCATTTTTCCTTCCATCTTTTTTCTCTCAACCTCACTGGTCTCATTCACAAGCACCTCGTTTGGACCAACAAAGGACAAAAGGGTTTGGTTAATCATTATTCTGGTGGCCAACTTGACCAAAAGAAATCAGCCTTGGGGGCAGCTGGGTGGCCCAGTGGATTGAGAGTCAGACCCAGAGATGGGAGGTCCTAAGTTCAAATCTGACCTCAGACACTTCCTAACTGTGTGACCCTTGGCAAGTCACTTAATCCCCATTGCCCACCCTTACCACTCTTCTGCCTTAGAACCAGTATTCAGTATTGATTATAAGATGGAAGGTAAGGGTTTGAAAAGAAAAGAAAAGAAGAGAAGAGAAGAGAAAAGAAGAGAAGAGAAAAGAAAAGAAAAGAAAAAAGAAAAAAGAAAAGAAAAAAGAAAAAGAAGAGAAAAGAAAAGAAATTAACCCTAAAATTGGGTTGAATGATTTCAGAAAGTGCAGGATCTTGGAGAAGGTGGTAGCAAACAGAGTGAAGGAAGATGGAGACATCAGTGACATGGATGATGGTCCTTTAACCTCAAGAAACTTACCAGCAGCAGACAGGTGGTGCTGTGGGCAGACCGTTGGACCTGGATACAGGGAGATCTGAGTTCGAATTTGTCCTCAGTAACTTAGTAGTTGTGTGACCCTGGGAAAGTTACAACCTTAGAAAGTCACAGGCTCAGTTTAATCATCTGGAAAAGGGGCATCATAATAACAAACCCTGCCTCGTAGGGTTGTCCTGAGGATAAAATGAGATAAAGGGATTTGTAAGCATTTAGATGCTGAAAGCACTGTAAAGGCAACCTATCATTGTCATTACTGGACCTACCTTTGGCATATGCTCAGTGCTGAGACCCTCAGGCCGAAGGGAGCATGAAAGATTTAGAGATTTTTCTCTCATAATGCCTAGTGGTTAGAGCAGTTCACAGTTCTACCTGCCGTTTAAAAATTAATATTAAATTTTATTAATTATTAATATTAATATTATTAGGTATTAGGTATTAATATAGGACTCAGCTTTCTTTTTCTTTTTTTTTTAACCCTTACCTTCTGTCTTGGAGCCTATACTGTGTATTGGCAAAGGCAGAAGAGTAGTAAGGGAAGGCAATGGGAGTCAAGTGACTTGCCCAGGGTCACACAGCTGGGAAGTGTCTGAGGCCAGATTTGAACCTAGGACCTCCCATCTCTAGGCCTGGCTCTCAATCCACTGAGCTACCCAGCTGCCCCAAGGACTCAGCTTTTTTAACATTATTATTTTCCCAGTGATGGCATATAGTTGCAAGCCATGCAATGCCACAGTTGGCAAAGAATTAAAATTACTAGCTGTGTTACCATGGGCAAGTCACTTAACTTCAGCCTCAGTTTCCTTACCTGTAAAATGAGAATAGTAATAACACTATCTCTTGGGGTTCTTCTGAGAATAAAATGGGATATCTGCAAAACGCTATAGAAATTCAAGCTATGATTATTATTTCTACATCCATGTAGCAGTCACATAATTCGAGAGATGGTAGAGATTGTTCCCAGCCAAGAGGTTAGCCTTTGACCTAGAGGCACTGGGGTGAGTAGAAGCAGATTTCATTCTACTTCATCTCTGTTTGGCATTCAGCAAGAGAATCTGAATAAAGTACCCCCCGGAAGGCAAGGCCACTGAACCCCAAAGTTCTTTCCTCCAATTTTTTTCTCTTTCTCTCATTTTCACTGCCACCAGACCATTAAAGCCATTTGATGTTTCTCCTTGTTCCCTAGACCAGGTGTTCATCCGGTCATAGATTTAGAGCTGGAAGGGATCTCAGAAGACATCTAATCCAACCCACTCATCTTCCAAAAGAGAAAATTAAGGCCCAGGAAAAATTAAGCCACCCACACCAAGGTCCCCTAGAGAGTGACAAAGGCAACTCAGGTCCTCTGAATCCAGAACCGGTGCTTTTCCCATTAAACCCCGCAAGTGTTTGCAAAACTGTTTTCCTTTCGTTCAACTAAATGTTGTTTTTTTATAAATTCTAAAATAAATTAAACAATTTTAATAGACTAAAATGAGATATAAACATTTGAGATTTTGCAAAACTTTTATATATATATAAATATATTATTCAAGCATAATAA
>NW_025361745.1:0-1515 GCF_016433145.1 Gracilinanus agilis
GACAATTGGATCATATAACTTCAGAAAACTTAGGTAGAAATTTGTTATTACATGTAATTGGCAAAAAATAAATAGATATTTAAAAATGCTTAGCTGGTTTGATGGAAGACAATTGGATCATATAACTTCAGAAAACTTAGGTAGACATTTGTTATTACATGTAATTGGTAAAAAATAAACAAATAAAAAATTTAAAAACTGCTTGGCTGGTTTGATGGAAGACAACGGATCATATAAATTTAGAAAACTTAGGCAGACATTTGTTATTACATGTAATTGGTAATAAACAAACAAACAAATAAATAAAAACTGCTTAGTTGGTTTGATGCAATAGCTAATAATAATCATTATCATTTATATGGTGCTTTAAAGTTTGCAAAATGCTTTATATATTTTACTTCATTTGATCCTCACAACAACCCTGTGAGGTTGATGCTATTATTATCATTTCCATTTTATAGGCAAGGAAACAGGCACAGAGTGATAAATGACTTGCCCAGGGTCACGATCTCAAAAGTATTTGGGGCAGCATTTGAACTTAGGTCTTCTTGACATCAAGACCTGTGTTTAAAAAGGTGGATAAGATTTTTCACTTTTCTCATGAAAAGTTGTTTTGGTGTGGTGGCACAGCCACTGGCTGACAGTAGAATTTTTGTCTTCACTGCTACACCCCTTGGAACTCTTTTTTATTTACTTTTTGGCTGTGTCCTGGGGCCATATCTTGCTTGGCCTCTCTTCTACCTCTCTCCTTCAGAAGTCAGGGTGACAGCCACAGATGGATGGTCTTATCAAGTACAGTGGAAATGACTTTACAACAAACTGAGGTAAAATATAATGCTAAAAACTCTATATGAGTAGTTATAGGTATACCGGGTAGGGCAAAGTTTACCATTGTCCAGCTTAAGGGACAAGTGTTACTGAGGTTCCTTCATTAAATGAGTGACTAAAAAAAAAGCATTTATTAAGTGCTTTCTATGTGTAAAGCACTATCCTAAATGCTGGTGGTATAAAGTGAAAAGTAAGACAGTTTCTGTCCTCAAGAAACTTACCAACTTTTGAGAGTGAGCTCTGAGCTCTGGGTCAATGACTGGCTGGTAAGAGTGCCCTGTTTCCTGCCCTGTTCCTTGCCCTGTTCTCTGCCCTGTTCCTTGCCCTGTCCCCTAAGAGTGAATCTCACAGTCTGTGCAGGAATAGATGGGCAGTGCTGCTCTTGGCAGAAATAGGGAAGTTTGGGAAAAAGGTAGATTTGGAATTAAAAAGAGTTTGAAGTAAAAGGCAGGAGGTAGGACATACCTCTGTAGAGATTTTGGCTGAGATTTGAAGGAAGTCAGTGAAGTCAGGGGGAAGAGATGAGGAGGGAGAGAGTTCAGGCATGGGAGAGAGCCAAGGAAAATGCCTTGAGTCAGGAGATGGCAAGGAAGGCAGGGTTGTCAGGTTGAAGAGAATATATGTATGTGGGGGTATCAGGTGTAAAAAGATTGGAAATGTAGGGAAGGGCAGGTATGAAGGGCTTTT
>NW_025361746.1:0-1563 GCF_016433145.1 Gracilinanus agilis
ATATATGACATATATAATATAAAATAATATTTTAATATGAAAAGTATTCACAGATCACTCCCTCTTTTTGAGAAGTTTCTTATAAAAAACTAATCACATAAAATTAATAGTGCATTGATTGCATCTGGAATTTTATACCTGTAGTCAACTTTTCTGTAAATGGGTCTAATAATAATTGTATAATACCTATTCCACAATCTTGTTGTGGGAATCAAATGAGAAAAATTTTATAAAGTGTTTTTCAAACCTCAGAGTATTAGGTAACTTTATTAATAGTTGGAATAATGATAATCAAATTATTATCCAATATCAATACTATTATCTGAGGCAACTCTAGTTAGTGCCTCTAGCCAGACTTAGAGACAGGAGGTCCTGGGTTCAAATTTGACCTCAGATACTTCCTAGCTGTGTGACTGAGCAAGTCCCTTAACCCTCGTTGCCTAGCCCTTACTGCTCTTCCACCTTGGAGAGCCCATACGCAGGAGTGATCGTCAGAAGGTGAGGGTTTCCAAAAATGCTATTATATTGTCATTATTATAAATACTTATTACCAAACCAATATTATCGTTATTATAATTATTACCTTGGCTAAGTCGTAGCCTATTTTTTCACCCCATCTAGTAACATCAATAGCATCTTCTTTCTCTTCCTGATGATAATTTGATGAGCAAATAATACAGAAATATGCTTGCTTCTGTCTTGCCATTATCATGGGAGTAATAGCAACAACAACTTACATTTATGTAGTTCTTTAAGCACTTTGTAAAGTAGTTTACATGTAGTCCCTCATCTGGTCCTCATCACAGCCCTATTAAAGGTAGGTGCACTAGGTATTATTAAACCCATTTTACACATGAGGAAACTGAGGCTTTGATTATTTTTTAAACCCTTACCTCACGTCTTAGAATCAATACTGAGTAACGTTTCCAAGGCAGAAAAGCAGTAAGAGCTAGGCCATTGGGTTAAGTGACTTGCCCAGGGTCACCTAGCTAGGAAGTGTCTGAGGTTCAATTTGAACCCAGGACCTCCCATCTCTAGGCCTGACTCTCAGTCCACTGAGCTACCTCACTGCCCTTGGCTCTGAGATTTTAAGGGATTTCTACTGGGCTAGTTAACTAGTAAGTATCCAAGGCAGGATTTGAACCCTTGGTTTTCCTGACTTGCAGTCTAGCTGCCCTGGCCCCTTTAAGAGATTCCAGACCATTGGCAATGCCAGCCAAACTCTGATTTTGCAAGCAGAATGAGAAAGCACAATTAGTTGTCAGTAGGGGAGAGGAAACAATTTCCGTGGGGGTTTTGTTATTGTTCATTAGTGGGCTCATTTGGAATACCTTACTCATGTACGGGAATAGGTGGGCTTGCGAACCTACCATTTCCCCTGGTAATACACAGTAATGAGAGAAATACCATCGAGGCCGTACTAAAGACAGGCACAAAACAGTGTTCATACACATTATTAATCTTCGGGTCTTGCATGTTAGTGGAACTCTATCTCTTTCCCCCTTTTCTTCCCTTCCTCTGTTTCTCCTCCTTTCTCTCTCTCTCTCTCTCTCTCTCTCTCTC
>NW_025361747.1:0-1457 GCF_016433145.1 Gracilinanus agilis
AAAGTTCAGAGTACAAGGATTTATCCTCTAATCCCAAAAGTCTGAGAGATGGTAGCCTTGGAAAACTGGAGCTCATGAGCAGTGATTTTCATGAGATGGTAGACCCAAATAGAAACCAGGAACTTAAATGTATCAGTAGAGTACAATCATAGCAACCTCTCTCCTTTCATCTGCCTTCTTCTGTAATGGAGGGATATAATGACACTGTGCCTGCTCCAGCTATTTCTAATTATGCTATTCAGGATGTTTTTGGGTAATAGGCTCAGCATGACTCAGTAACCTGATTTACCCCCCACCCCAAAGGATCCCGAATCTTTCACAACACAGGCAGGAAACCAAGTTAACTTTATGTAACATCGTGGACCTAAGACAAGAATTTCTTCAATTTTTGTTGCTGTTTAGTCATGCCTGATTCTTTATGACCCCATTTGGGGTTTTCTGGATAGAGATACTAGAGTGGTTTGCCATTTTCTTCTCCAGCTTATTTTACAGATGAGTAAACTGAGGGTTAAGTGACTTGCCCAAGGTCACATGGTTAGCAAGTGACTGAGGCAAGTTGAACTCAGGAAGAAGAGTCTTTCTGACTCCAGGTCCAGCACTCTATCCACAGTGCCACCTAGCTCCCCATTTCTTCAAAATGGGGCATATTTTCAATAGTAAAAGAGATTTCCTCCCACTGACTTGCCCCAAACAGAATATCAGACATTTTCTCTTGCTGTTCCCCATATCTAGGATGCTCTCCCTCCTCAATTCCTCTTATTTGTACCTTCTAGCTTCTTCTGGGTGCAGCGTGGCCCCTAAGGAAATCCTTTGAGGGATAAGGTCCAGTGTCTTCCATCTGCCCCAAAGCAACCACTATTATCTGTGCTGCCACAAGATGACTTCCACCTCCTTTTGCCAGTCCAATCTCCCAATTGGGAAGTGGAAAATGTTCAGTTAAAAAGACCAACCCGCTCTTTGACTTAAGGCCTCCCATCCTGTGCTGAACCTGCTTTCTGAGGGAAGCCTTCACTGATGAACATTCTTACACCTGGTTATAGCTTTTACATTCTATATGACTCTAAAGCTCCATAGATCATCATCGAAACCCCATTACCCACTTCCTTGCCACCCAAATACTCATTTATATCCCCTCAATATTCCCCTCTCAAAGTTAAATCCTAATTCCACCCAGCCCTTCCATTGTGCCCTATGAATGTCTGTCCCATAGGCAACAAACTTCCCATCATCTTGACTTTATTCCTCTCCTACTCCAGCCATCTTAGTTCTTAGATCTTACTCACTCTCCTTGATGACATAGCCTCCCCAGTCAGCCGTTCCAATATTCACTTCACCTTTACTCATTCCCCTTGGTGGGGGAGTTGGAATATCCATTGTTCTCCTTTGATGCTTCCAGGTTCTCCCCTTCTTCCCTAATTTAGTGTTCTCTCTTCCTTTGGGGTTCATGCTTTTTTTTT
>NW_025361748.1:0-1509 GCF_016433145.1 Gracilinanus agilis
CTATTTTTCTTTTAGTCTCAGTCCCTCGCTCTTCCTAAATCAGGTGGATGCTCTGATCTTTGTGATGAAAACTCTTCATAGCACTATGGAAAATCTTGTAAAGTTCCATTTATGCATGTTTTTAAGATTTACCAATCATAGTTCCTGTGCTTTCATTGATACAGGAACCTCCTGGATGAGGAAATTCCTTCTACCAAAGCAGATAGTTTCCTTCTCTGCCAAGAAGTTTATAGTCTTAAAGAGTTCTGTTATGATTAAAATTCTCTGGGGACTGTATATTAATGAATAATTATTTATTAAATCATAAAAAGCAGGCCAGAGAAAGAAAAGGCACATAGCCAATTGACAGGTCACACACTTCTTCCCTAGCTAACCTGAGCTTGATGCTCACCTTGTGTCTCTGTTCATACTGGCTGCCTGGCCTGAAAAATCTCTTTCTTGATTAATAACTTTTTCTGGGGCTACCTGATTGGACAGACTTGACCTCAGTCTGGGTCAGAGGCCAGTCCTCCAGATGCCGGAGTCACGTGGGACAAGAGGCAAGCCTCTTCTGGGATGCCAGGGAGCCAGGAGGCTTTTGGCATCCATCCTCCCAGAGTGCTCATGGTCCCCCTCATCCAGATAAGCCTCAGGCCTTGTTCCTAATCCAAAGGAGGGGTGGGGGCTGACCAAAGCCCAGTTTACTGGAGAATGGGTTTTCTAAAGCAATATGAACCTTTCTTTTTAACACCCCAAGACTGATCTTAGGGTACCAAGAAAAAGGGGTACAAAGTGGTGTTCAATTCTTGCAGTTCCTTAAGTCCCTGTGACTTGTCCCAGAGTCATACAACCCCAGTATATGCCAGAAATGGAATGTGAACCCCAGGTCTTGCCAACAGCTCTCTCTCTCTCTCTCTCTCTCTCTCTCTCTCTCTCTCTCTCACACACACACACACACACACACACAAAACACAACTTCTCTAATAATACTACCTAGCATTTATATAACATTTTTAAGTTTTACAGAGCACTCTACAATTGTTATGTCATTTTACCTTCATAACAATTCATGGAGGTAGGTCAATTATTATCCCTACTTGACTTCTGAGGAAACTGAGGCAGACAGAGGTTAAATAACTTGTCTAGAGTCACATAGCTAATACAGCTGAAGTTAGGTTTGAATTCAGTTCTTCCTGATTCCAGGTCCAACACTGGAAAGTTACCGTATTTGTTTGAATGCAGAGATTACTCCTAAACACAAGATAAACCCTGTTGAAATTGGAGTCAGGAAGACCTGAGTTCACAATCTCCTCTTAGACACTTAATAGCTGCCTGACTCTGGATAATTCACTTAGTAGCTTTCATACCTTATCCATAAAATGGAGATAATAATAACATTTGCCTTCCAGAGTTGTTAAGGATCAAATACAAGGATACAAATAGAGAGAGAGAGCAAATAGACTATACATAGTCTTATTATTATAGCATCTGTGTTATAAATGCTATTATTTATATTATATATATTTTTAT
>NW_025361749.1:0-1937 GCF_016433145.1 Gracilinanus agilis
GCAATTGGAGTTAAGTGACCTGCCCAGGATCTCACAGCTAGAAATTATCTGAGTCTAGATTTGAACCCAGCACCTCTGTGCCCAGCCTGGCTCTCTATCTACTGAACTATCTATCTGCCCTCATACTTTTGTATTTTAATTATTCAAATTCTGAAAAAGAGCAGAAAAAACAGAATATAGACATGTACGTAAGAAAATATAAAATAAATTTGTCGGGGTGGGAGAGTGATTTTCGTTGTTTCTGCTCTTGTTGAAAGTTAGCATAAAACCAAAGAACTGAATGGTAGGACCAATTCTTGCTCGGTCTCAAGGAAAAAGGACATGTTGCCTGTGAACTTTTTGCAGTTCTATATAATATGAAACTGTGAGGGACTCCATAGGGAGTATTTGGGGAGTCTGGATGAAATACAAAGTTAAATTTGGCAGGGTTGCATCTTACAACGTAAGTAACTAGATCTATTCCCTTGCCCTACCTTCTTCTTCCCTATAAATGTGTCCCTTGACAAAAGTCCTGGTACTGATCGAACCCAGTTATTCACCATCAGACCAGGGTTAGAAAATCTAAGGTGTCCTGAGATATTCATAAATGGAGAACAGAGAAAACTTGGCTCCATTCTGAGTTCATTCCTCAGGACAGCCATTAATTAAGATGAGCTATCACACATTATACTTAGGGACCCTGCATAAATCAGGACCCAAGATTCCCTTCAAGGAGACCCACGGCTTTGCCAAGGCTCTCACTTAAACTTGATAGAATCCAGCCCAAGGAACCCGGCCAAAAGCTATTCAATGGAAATCCATTGTAAGGGGCTGCTGCCAAGAGGCAGCTTGGGAAAAAAAATCTATTCTGAAGAGCTCGACCAGTAGTTCATTCTGGTGGAATCCATTATGACAAACAGGCTCTGAAGTTCATTTACAGGGAATCCATTATGGATTTGACTAATATTTTACACCAGCCCTGACTTTGCAACTTAAATTCAACCCTTAGCAGGATGGCATATAGATAGTGTACTGGATTTGGAGTCGAGAAGACTGCGGAGATGAGATCTCACCTAGGACATTTTTACTAGCTGTGGGAACACAGGCAAAACCCTTGAGCTCCCTGAGTCCCAATTTCTTCATTTGTAAAAATAGAGCTAATAATATGCACCGACCTCAAAGACTATGGAAAGGAGAGATCAACCTCAGTGATCTCAGGGGTTGAACTCATCTTACTAATTGTCTTCTGCTGGCCTTAAATTTTTGGAGGGAGGTCCTATCCAGAACCATGTTTTCTCTTTCTTTCCTGGGTTTTCTCATCTTCTATCTTTCCCTCAGGTCATCCATCCCACCCTCCCACTCCTCTGTGAACATCATGGCACAAGGCTCCATCCTCAGAAATCCATTCACAGACAGATGCTAGATCCGTGTTGTTGAATGGTGAACCCTCCTTGGAAGGTGTCGGTGTTATTGATGCTCAATGAACATCAATGACTTCCATGGCTGGCTCAGCTACTTCTTGAGGTCCTGGCTAAGCAGCACAGCATAAGCAGCAGCAGCAGTTAGGGCAATAGCAACCTTGGCAGCAACAGCACCTTTTTATGCTTCTTCACCAACTTGCTTACAGACCAAAAGCTGTCCAGATCTTGGCATCCTTTTGCTATTGAACAGTTCCCTCAAGTGAAGACTCTTTCCCAATCATGTGGGAGTAAAATAAATTTTTCCTATATATTATATACTCAACTTAAATTTTCAGCCTCATTATACATTGACTTTCCTTCCCACATCCATAGTCCAATTAAAGCTTCTTTTCTTTTTTCATTTCTTTCCTTTCCTTTTCTTTCTTCCTCCATCCCTCTCTCCCTTCCTTCCTGTTTTCCTTCCTTCCTTCCTTCCTTCCTTCCTTCCTTCCTTCCTTCCTTCCTTCCTTTCTTTCTTTCTTTCTTTCTTTCTTTCTC
>NW_025361751.1:0-2875 GCF_016433145.1 Gracilinanus agilis
ACACACTGATGATTTTGTAAAGATGGGATTTTATGCAGAGGAGATGGAACCAAAGAGAGAAGGGGACAATTGCTGGCAGTTGAGACTAGCAGAGGGTTCTGGGAATTTCTCCAGGAGGGAGGAGAAGAGTGGTCTTTGGGCTGAGAGCTGGGAGAAGTGAAGAGGTAGAAAAAACCAGCTCTGATTGGTCTGGACCTTCCTGAGGATCTTTCTCTTGGAAACTGAAACCCTGATTCCCTGATCACAGCCATTTCAACAAAACTCATCCTTCAAGACTATAACCATCAAACCAACTGAGATTTTGGGACTCCACTGGGAGCAATCTCTTAGTCTCCCTCACTCATTACCCATCCTTGCTGAGGGACCCTTTTCAGTCAAAGCTTACAATTATAGGAAAGGATAGAAATAAAAAATAGAAATAGAAATAGAAGGGGAAGGAGGGAGAGAAACTTAGGAGTTGGAACCACTAGGGTTCCTGCCTACATGACAGACCTCATAGAAATAAGAAGAGGGCACCCCCAAAATCCCTTAGCCCTTGATCCCTTTCCTCAATTCCTGATTTGTGAATAATAAAAACCATTTAATAGTTAGATAGCATTCCTGTGTACCTGAGAAACAACAAGGGAGACAGGAACCACAGCTTGGACTGGCATCCTCCATCTTTCAGCCAGACCACCCGCTGTGAAATTAACTGACCTCAGGATTCAGGATTGGATTGGGGTATTACATATCTCCTCTTGTAGGGAAGCACTGCCCCCAATTCTTGAGGGGAAGCACAATAATCTAGGTCACCCAGTTTTGGGGTGACACTCCCTTAATATCTCCCAGTGTATATTTGGTCCCAGGGGAGTGCCTGAGCAGAGAGTCACCACACAGACCCTCTCCATTTCTCCCTCTCTTTTACCAATATCCATTTCTGGGGGGCTCCTTTTTATTGCTACAATGTATATGAGTTTATTTTATATCTTGATTCTTTGCTTTAAAATTATTGATAATTTTACCTAACTTTTAGTTGAATTTCTATGATTTTCCACATATACCATTATATTGTCAACAAAATGAGATAATTTTATTACCTCTGCCCATTCTGATTCCTTCAATTTCTTTTTCTTCTCTTATTGCTATTGCTAGCATTTCTAATATTTTTAATATAATATTGGTGATAATAGGCAACCTTGTTTCATTCTTGATGTTATTAGGAAGGCTTCTAGCTTATCCATATTGGAAATAACACTTGCTCATGGGTTTAGGTAAATACTTCCTATCCATTTAGGGAAAAAAAATCCACTTATACCTATATTTTTCAGTGTTTTTAATGGAAATGAATGTTATTTGGTTAAAAACTTTTTCTGCATCTAGTAAGATAATCTTATGATTTTTAAACTTTTATTAACATAATAATTATGTTGATAATTTTCTTTACATTAAATTATCCTTTCATTCAAAGAATAAATTCTATTTAGTCACAATGTATGATCATTGGATATATTGTTGCAGTCTCCTAGCTACTATTTTATTTAAGATTTTTATATCCATATACAATAATTAAACAAATTGGTCTATATTATATTATATTTTCCCTCTGATAGGCTAGGCTTTTTCTATTTTTATAAGTAGTCTTCCATTTCATTTATATCATAATTTTCATAGCATATAATTGGGCAAAATTCCCCCTAATAGTTGCTTTGATTTCATCTTTAAAAATTTTTCCCATTTAATCAGTTGTTTATCTATTTTGTAGAATTTTTTCAGAAAACCAACTCCTGTTCTTATTAATTCAACGGTTTTCTTACATTTTATTAACACTTTTAATTTTTAGTATTTCCTTTTGGTATTGTTTATACGTGTATGCATTATATTCTCACTGACTAGGAATATAGAGGAATATATCATTTTATCAGTTGAACATTGCACCATGACAAAAAAATGATCATGCATTAGGGCATAAAAACCTCACAACCAAATGCAGAAAAGCAGAGATATTAAATACATCCTCATATCATAATACAATAAAATTAGTTTCAACATAGGGCTGTGGAAAAAATAGATTAAAATCATTTTGAAACTAAATAATATAATCCTAAAGAATTATTGGGTGAATGAATAAATCATAGAAGCAGCCAATATTTTTCATTAAAAAAATGACAATAAAACAACATTCCAAAATCTGTGGGATATACCTAAAGCAATACTTGGGGGAAATTTTAATTTTTAAATGGGTACAAAACACTTAAATAGTGCTATCTTAGAAAAATAAATTGAACAAGTCCTCAATAAGCTCCCTAAGAACAAAATCAACAGGGTCAAATGGATTCACAAGTGAATTCTGACATTTAAAGAACAAGTATTTCTAATAATTTGGAAAAACTGGCAAAGAAGCCCTTCCACATTCAGTTTATGATACAAATATGGTGCCGATATCTTAAACAGAAAGCACAAAAACAGAAAGAAATACATAGACCAATTTCCTTAATGAATATCAAAGAAAACATTTTAAATTGGGAAAAAAAAAATAAAACCGAAAAACAGATGACATTAATGTATCCCAAAGCTCATACATAAAGACCATGTAGGATTTATATCAGGAATGTAGGATTTATATGAAAAACTCACATCAGCAAAATTATCATATCATTAACAATAACACAAAGTCATATGATTATACTGATTAATAAAGAAAATACTTGTGAAAAAATACAACACCTTATTCCTATTAAAAACACTAGATAGCAAAGGGGCCTTTCTTAAAATGATAAGTAGTAACTATACAAAACCAAGAGCAAGCATTATCTGTAACATGGATAAACTTGAAACCTTCACAATCAGATTAAGAGTGGAAGGATATATATATATATATATATATATATATATATAT
>NW_025361752.1:0-3663 GCF_016433145.1 Gracilinanus agilis
ATATATATAATATATATATATATTCAGTACACAATTGTTACTTATTTAAATAATATATTTTATATATTCTTTGATAATTAATATATTATATCCATATATATGTAGATAGATGATAGACAGATATAAGAATGATGGATAGATAGATAGAGAGACAGACAGACAGATAGATATCCCTAGTGCTTAGCACAGTTCCTAGCATAGCAAGTGCTTAATAAATGCTTTTTATTCATTCGTTCATTCTTGTTTTCACTGAGATTATACAGTATGCCCTATAAATTCTGTCCATTTCTCTCCCATTCCTCTTGTCTTATATGCTCATAATTCCCTTTCTCTTTTCCTCTTGCTCCATGTCTGGATCTGTATAATCAAAAACATTTGGGGTAATTTTGGAGGAAAGAAACAAATGTGAATTCCTCAGTAGAAGCATATTATTTTGCAATAAAGTTGGTGGGTTCAATCATACATACACACACACACACACACACACACACACACACACACACACATATATATATATGACAGTGAAGGGCCAAGAGCCCAGCTGAAGTCAGGGAATGTGTGGAGACTAGCTGCTCAGAAGATTTATTTAGCTCTAGTGGCAATGCTCTCTTAGTAAAGGAATAGCCAGCTCCTGGAGTTGCATGAAAACCAATGTCCCCAATAGGCTTCTGCTGTGGGAGGTTCTAAATCATCTCTGCATTCTACAGAATAGGAAGCAGCTATAGAACTTGGATGGAAAAAATACACATATATATTCATTTCAATAAAATCAATTTATTTTATAATCTTATTTATTTAATTTTATGCATTTTAAAAACATTATTCTGAGAAGGGATCCATAAGCTTTGCCACACTGCCAAAGCAATCAATGACATAAATAATTTCTGATCTAGAAAGTAGAGGCTATCATATATAATATATTACATACTATATTTTATATAAAATGATTATATAACATATCATAATGTTATGATCTTTGTTATGTAATATATCACATATAATCATATAATATATGTTTAATTGTATTAATAAATATTTGTTGAATTAAATTTAATTAAGTGCAGCTAAGATCTTGGCTCTACTTCTCAATGGGTTATATAACACATTAGTGGTCATAAGAAATGAGGGATAATTGGTAGAAAATGGATGATGAACTTAGTATACTATCTGTGCTGGCATAAAATTTACAGGAGACCTTGCCATTATAATAGCACTTCTCACAGATCTCACTTTGCTGATAGGCATCCCCAAATATCCTTAAGAAAGGCACCAGGGGCTACCGTGCTCAACAGATACTTGTCAGGATGTGAAGCTGCTCAGTGTGATACTGAGATAATAATCACAAGATTCTTAGCCAATGTGTTCCAAATCACAACTACCTTTAAATAGTACAAGAGAATTCAAATAATTCTTGTCCAGCTGCTGGACAGAAACCACTAATGGCTTCATGACAAAGGTTATTTTTCCCAAGACTTTGGAAGCAGATCATTACCTCCTCAGTGCATGAGATGCTATAGTCCATATCTATAATCAGGTTAAAATTGTCTCACCATTCCAATTGCACCGACCCATCCAAAAAACCTAAAAGGTGAGAAAAATAAATCCTGGCTATGCCTGATTACTCACATTGTTCATAAAGACAATCAGAAAATCCAGGCAAAAATTAAAATATTTCAGAAAAGAGTTTCATCTAAAAGGTACAGTTTCTAGAAATACTTTACTACTAAGAAATTTAAAGAAAGAACTGGTAAAATATTTTTAATTCACCTTTAGCACAGAAGATTTATTGCCAACACAGACTCCCATTACAACATTATGACCTGTGCGTATTTCTTTTCTTTTTTTTTTTTAAACCTTTAACTTCTGTGTATTGGCTCCTAGGTGGAAGAGTGATAAGGGTGGGCAATGGGGGTCAAGTGACTTGCCCAGGGTCACACAGCTGGTAAGTGTCTGAGGCCAGATTTGAACCCAGGACCTCCCATCTCTAGGCTTGACTCTCAATCCACTGAACCACCCCGCTGCCCCCCTGTGGGTATTTCTTATTTAAGGTACATGATTTCCTAGACTTTGGAAATAATTACAACAATAGTCAAAACTCTCAAACTAGAGTAGCTGATGTGTTGTTGTTGTTGTTGTTATTGTTGTTGTTGTTGTTGTTTTCAAGTAGCTTCTAGTAGACTGATTTTATGTACTGAATACACCCAGAGGCAGCATGGTATGGTAGATAAATGACTGTCCTAGGTACAATTTCTGTCTTGCTTTTGACTAGCTCTGCAACCGTGAGGGACTCATTTAACCTCTCAGTGCCTTAGGATCAAACTTGGTTATAATAATTTCTCAGCATTTTAAAAAATTATTTTGTTTTTGTACATATATTACTATATTCATTATATATATATGGTTTTCTTGATTCAACCTCACTTTACCTCTGTTCATTTGTCATTCCATGCTTCTCTATAATCATTATATTCATTATTTCTTATAATGTAATAACTTTCCATAATATACATCTCTTGCTATTTGCTTAGCCATTAATTCATGAGTATCCACTTCTATTTATTTTATAACACTAAGTACTGCTAAGACTATTTTTGTGTTTATGGGATCTGTTTTTTGTTAGTGTTTTGTATCTTTGAATTCCCTGGGGTAAATACCTAGAAGTTGAATCTCAAAGTGAAAGGGCATGGTTGGGGCTCATGACCTAGCAGTGATGGCAAACCTTTTAGAGATCTTAGAGACCGAATGCCCAAACTGCAATGCTCATGCCAGAGGTGAGGTGCCCCCTTATCCCTGTCAGGGAAGGGAGGAAATGCTCCCAATGAATTGCTGGGCAGAGGGGTGGGTCATGTGAAAAATATCCTCAGGCGCAGTGGAGGGGTGGGGGAAGGAATCAGCTCCTCCAGCATACCCCAGCACACATGCCATAGGTTCACCAACATGGCTCTAGAGGTATGGGATTAATAAGCCACTTCTAGTATTCCCATACAGTAGTGAAGGACTACTGTATAAACAGCAAGTAACACTATGTGGTAAGGATCATCTATCCTCTCCCTTAGAGAAACATCCTTGAGTGTCTTGAGAAAGGGACTTGGGGTTGTAGTCTTGTTTTGTTTGCTTTTTGTTTGGTTTTGGAAATTTTCCTAGATTTAAATAGGACTTAGCATCCTATTCATCTCCAGTATATCCTGTCCTATATTTGAGATCTGCTTTCTGTTGTCTATACTCCAGCTCAGCCCTCAAACATTTGATTTTTGACTAACCTCCAGTATAGAGAAGAGAGCACCACAAGCAGTGCTGTATTATATATACCAGGGGGTCTTTCCCATCCAGGAGATGAAGCATTATCTTTCTCCAGTAAAACAAAGGTGTCAGCAGCCCCTAATATGATCAAAATGTCTTATCTTTTTAAGTTCACATTATGAGAAGAGAATGAGAAGTACTAGGTGAGAGGGAGGTTGTAATTAAACTCAAATAAATCTCATAGAAGCAGCTAGGTAGCACAGTGGATGGGAAGCAAGGTGGTGCAGTGAATAGAGCACTGGGATTAGAAGCATGAACACTCATTTTCATGAGTTCTAATTCAGGTTTAGATACTTACTAGCTGTGTAACTGTGGACAAGTGTCTTAACCCTATTTGCTTCAGTTTCCTCATCTCTAAAATGA
>NW_025361753.1:0-2151 GCF_016433145.1 Gracilinanus agilis
GAGAGAGAGAGAGAGAGAGAGAGAGAGAGAGAGAGAGCACGTTTTCCTGCCTTTGAGAAGAAATCAGAGACTATTACCACCTGTCTCCCCCTCCTCCCTACCACTTCTGGCAACCTTAAAAACTCAGCCTATTGAGCAAGAAATACATCAGTCCCAATAGGAAAACGTCCTCTGACAAGCTGCATTTCACCCACTTCATTGCATGACAAGCTGTGATCAATAATGCCACATTTCCCATTTTCACTTTCATCTTGGCATTCTAACAAATAAATCGATAATACAGAGCTTCCTGATTTTGTAAACAAGTTGTTGGAGCTTGAAGAGAAACAAGTGGGGGGCATTCTTGTATTTCCTAATTGTACAAATCTAACTGAAAAATCCCCAAAGTTTCATAAAATCATAGTGTGGTTGGAACAGTATCCTAAGCTACGGCCCATGCATTTGAACTAGTTTTTCCTGAAAAAGTACTGCAACTGTCTCCTGGATTTAATTGACTCTGAGGAGTAAGGTTTGGACCACGAATATAGTTTCCTGGTCATCTGGGAACAAAGTCATCCAGGTTGAGAGGAACTGGACATATTCCCTTCCTCTTGTGTGAAGATGGGATTAATCCTACCCTGCCCATTTCTAGATTTAATCACAAAAAGTGTAAACACCACCACTTAGTTCTCAAGTGGGGGAGGTCTGTGACCCATGTGTGCAAGAGTGGGTGATGAATCAGAGTTGACTGCCTGCCCCCTGAGCAGTCCTAAGCAAAGCCTTTGTTGTGATTGGTACATGTAAAATGGGAGGAATGCACAGGAAGTGACACAAAAGAAGCACCTTTAAAAGGGTTCTTGGGTAATTCCTAATTCTACAGGATGGTCTTTAGTTGGATCATTGAAGTTCTTAAGGGTGCTTAGCAGCATGGTGAGAAAATTTACTATATACTAGAAATAAACCAAGGCAATGAATGATGTAGACATCTTTTACCTTATTCCAAGGAACCTCTCAGAGGTTCCCAAAGTTGGGACATTGAGCGATGGAATGAACTATCCCTACTTAACAGCCACCTGTGAATGGAATAATAAATGACACCAATAAAAAGTCATTGTAATAACTCTTGATATGGAGAAAAAGTAGATGAAATGCAATCACAAGATAGAATAAGGTAATAAATATAGTCAGCCACATCCCAGCCTCAGCAAGCCAGTGTACTGGCTTTGCCTCGAGTCCTAATTAATTCACTGACTGCCACTATCCTAAGCCTAGGAGACTATAGGCAAGAGGCATTATCTTTCTCCGCTCCTCTCCTAGCAGATTCCAAATGAAAATGAACCAAAATGGGCCCCCGGAATTTGATGCAGGGGGAGCTTCAGAGACTGTCACCATTAAACAGACGCTCCCTAAATAAAAAATGAGTTTCCTGCAAGTTG
The DNA here is from genome assembly GCF_016433145.1 of Gracilinanus agilis. Taxonomy (NCBI): domain Eukaryota; kingdom Metazoa; phylum Chordata; class Mammalia; order Didelphimorphia; family Didelphidae; genus Gracilinanus; species Gracilinanus agilis. Next base: position 1,416 of record NW_025361753.1, read on the forward strand.
TCTTGACATGGTCGGCAAAGCCTTAGCTACACATAGCAGTCTCTCAGCAGATTGTCAGAAAACTCTTGAGATAGACACAAACAAAAATCCTAACTTCTTGCTTTTCTCTGTCCATCTTTTTTGCATTTGGGAGTGGAATAAAATTCTCCGTAAGCCAGAGAAATGATAAAAGCTGGGAGAACCTCAGAGATCATCAATTTTGTCATCTGTAAATTGAGGGAGCTGGATTCAACGACCTCTTTGTGCCTCCCAGCTTTGTCTATAATCCAGTTCAGTGAAAGAGATGCCATGTATCTGAATACAGAATCTAGGCTTTCTACTTCATATTTTCTTTTATTTCTCTGGATTTAATTTTTTCCCCCTCCGCTTGCTCAAAGTACTCTGATTTTGTTTGTAAGAATACTTCATTTAGGGGACTAAATAGAAATAATAATGAATATGGAGCCAAGTTTGGCTGAAGACTTGGGTTCAAGACCTATATCTGCCATTTACTAGCTGTGTGATTTTTCACCTAGTTATTTTACCTCTGGGACTCAGGGGTTGGAGTAGAAAAATCTCTACAGTCACTTTTTTCTTTTTCAATTTTTCTTTTTATTATTTATATTACATTTATAATAGAAACACTTGATATTGTCATTTAAATTATATTTCTATACTATAGAGTCTATTTATGTTTTTTCTATAGTATAATCTATCTTAGTTCTGTACTATAGAATTTATGTTACTCCTGTATTAT
>NW_025361754.1:0-7916 GCF_016433145.1 Gracilinanus agilis
CCCTGTACACTTTTAATTCATCACTATATATCTCAGTTTTCTCACCTGTAAAATGGGGCAGGTCCATTTTGCACCAGATATATTTTCCCAAGTTAATTTAATCCAGACCACTTTGGAGACTGAGCTGTAAGAATACTTATAAAGGTTTATGATCTATGAGGAGAGTGAGGGGGAAAAAATCCAAATTCAAATCTTGATTCTAAATGTTGTTATTTTGTGCCATGGGCCAGTGAGTTCTCTGCTTTAGGACTCAGTTTCCTCAACTATAAAATATAAAAAAGTGGATTAAATGGCCTCCAAGATCTCTGCAGGCTCTAGATATATGATCCTGTGACATACAAGGCTGAGAGACATGGGAGTAGGGGAAAATGTCTGTGATAGATGAGGCTGAGAGGCACTTTGGAATAAAATATGGCAGAAGAAATGAAACTCGTTTTCATTCCCAAATAAGCCCAGCATGTGTTCATTCACAACATACTGATTCGCCATATTGATTTTTTGCCTTGCTTACCTGGTGAACTTGGCACCCAGTCAGTGCATAATAAATACTTGTTGACTGACTCTAAGTCATTTGTAGAAATGCCAACAGAATTGGGCAAGGCAGTGTGGAACTCTGTTAGAAACACAGAATATATTTTCTTCTTTTTTGAAACCCTCATTTTCCATCTTAGAATCAGACCGAATATTGTTTCCTAGGCAGAAGGGCTAGGCAATGGAGGTTAAATGACTTGTCCAGGATCACATAGCTAGCAAATGTCTGAGGTCACATTTGAACCCAGGACCTCCTGTCTCTTGGCTTGGCTCTCAGTCCTTGGAGTCACCTGGTTGCCCCCATAGAATATGCTTTCACAACCTGGTTCCCTCCTTCCTTTCCAGGCTTTCTAGACTTTGCTCCCCTCCATATACTGCAGGAGTCAGCAATCTTGGTCTCCCGATTGTTCCTCCAACATATTCCCGCATCTCTCAACTCCAAGCCTTTCCTCATACCTGGAACTTTCTCTCTCTTCACCTCTGCTTCTCTGGCTGCCTTCAAGGCTCTCCTTAAACCCCACCTTTCCTGGTCCCTCCCGTTGTTAGTTCATTCCTTCTGAGATTATCACCATTTTTATCCTATACATTCAATATGGACATACTTGTTTGCAGATGATCACCCCATGGGAGAGGGTTGTTTGGTTATTTTTTTTAATACCCCCAGTACTTAGTGTGGAGTTTGGCATAGAGTAGGTGCTCGATAAATGCTTCCCAGAAAGGAAGATAGATTTTATTTTTATATTATGTACATTTTCCCTTGTATCATCCCCCTCTCCCTCCCCAAGAATTATCATTTTAAAAACAAACAAACAGGGGGCAGCTGGGTAGCTCAGTGGATTGAGAGTCAGGCCTAGAGGCAGGAGGTCCTGGGTTCAAATCTTGCCTCAGACACTTCCCAGCTGTGTGACCCTGGGCAAGTCACTTGACCCCCATTGCCTACCCTTACGAATCTTCCACCTATAAGTCAATACACAGAAGTTAAGGGTTTAAAATTAAAAAAACAAAACAAAACAAAACAAACAAACAAACAAACAAACAAACACTAAAAGATAGGGAAAAAAAGAATTCAGTGAAACAAATCCTCATAGTGAAAAGAGGATTAGATGAAAAGGTATATAGTGTTCCACATCCCTAGCACCCCACTTCAGCAAATAAGCAGGGGGCAGTGCCTTCTCACAGCTCATCTTCATTTATTTATTTATTTATCCACTCATTTATTCATTCATTCATTCATTCATCTATCCATCCATCCATGCATTCATTTGTTTATTTATTAATTTGCCCTCAGCTCCTTTATTTATTTATTTAGTTGTTTGTTTGTTTTTTAAACCCTCACCTTCCATCCTGGAATCAATACTGTGTATTGGCTCCAAGGCAGAAGAGAGGTAAGGACTAGGCAATGGGGGTTAAGTGACTTGCCCAGGGTCACACAGCTGGGACGTGTCTGAGGTCAGATTTGAACCCAGGACCTCCCATCTCTGGGTCTGACTCTCAGTCCACTGAGCCATGCAGCTGCCCCCTCCTCCTTCTCTTCTGCTCTATCCATGAAGCCCGTGAAGCTCCCGAGAGTGAAGGGGCTTCCTCTGGTCTCAGAAGTCTCCTTCTTTGGGGCGAGAGAGGAGGGAGGGGGGTCGGTGCCCAGCAGTGACCCGGGACGCTCCCAGCATGCAGGAATCCCGCCACCAGTTTGCCCTTGGAGATGAGAGAGAACAAGAACAAACTGCCCTGGAATTCTCCATGAGGGTTACAGGGTAGGTTTGACTTGTTTTCTTCAGTCCAAATGATGCAATTTCCAGTCTATTGAGGTTACTCGCACGGTCTCCGCCTTGGAAGGAAACACAGAAGGCATCGAGCCCAGCCTGGCTCTTCCCAGTAACCTTCCAGGCGAAGTGGGGCAGGGGAGGGCTCTCAGCCTTCAGGTGAAGAGAAGGGAGCGCCATATTGTTTAATTCAATTTAGCTCCTTTCAGTGTTGTCCAATAAACATTTTTTGGAACCCCTACCTTCTGCCTTGGAATTGATATTAAGTGTTGTAAGGCCTGGGCAAATGGGGTTAAGTGACTTGCTCAGGGTCACTCAGCCAGATTTGAAACAGAATCTCCCATCTCCAGGCCTGGCTCTCTAATCACTGAGCCACCCAACTGCCCACCTCCCCAAGAATTTTTTAAAGCCCCCTACTCTATCGGAGGGAGGCACAGTGCTTTTTATTGGAAATACAAAGACAAAAACGAAGCCTAGTGTTTGCGTTCAAGGAGCTTACAGTTCTGCTAGGGAAGAGCATATTTTTACAGACAAGGTAGTACAGAATAATTTGATGAGGGAGAAAGCACTAACAATTTAGGGGCTCACGAAAGACTTCTTTTAGAAAGGGAGACGGTGGCCTTGAAGATAGAAGAAGATAATAAGAAACAGAGATGAGGAAAAGATGCGTTTCAGGCACGGGGGTCTACCTGAGCAAAGGCACAGAGATGGAAGATGGGGCAATGAGTTGGGGGAACAGCAAATAAAAAGGAGAATAAAGAGAAATCAATCTGGAAAGGAAGATTGGCACTGTGATGACACAATAGACAGATAAAACACTGGTCCTAGGATCAAGAAGACCTGAGTTCCAATCTAGGTTCAGACACTTTCCAGCTGTCTGATCCTGAGCAAGTCACTTAAGTTTTTTCTGCCTCAGTTTCCCCTCCTATGATATGGAAATAATTACAGTATTTACCAGGGTTGTTGTGAAAATAAAATAAGATGATATCTGTAATTCACAATGACTGGAACCTAGTAGGCAATTAATGAGTGCTTCTTTCCTTCCTTAGGAACCTAGCTAAGAAGTTTATCTTTTATAGGGCTACTGGGCAATAGGGAGCTACTGAACATTTTTGAGTAGGGGAGTTACCTAGTCAGAGTCATATGTGAGGAAGATTACTTCCTCCTCAGCCAACGCATTCTACCCTTGGATAGCTTGAATTATCAGGAAGTTTTTCTTCCCCTCAAGCCTAAACCTGTCTCTCTGCATCTCTTACCCACTGCTCCTAGTTCTGCCCTCAGAGGCAAAACAAGACAAGTCTAAAACCTTTCCCACACATCAGTCCTTGAAGATAGTGATCAGGTCTAAATCTTCTCAATTAGAAACTCATCTTCCCCAGGCGAGACATCTCTCTTTCCTTCCATTGATCTTCATAAGTCATCAACTCAAAGCGCTGTCATTCTGATGAGCTTCTTCCCAAGGAACTCTGTCTGGTCAATCTCCCTTCATGGCCCGAAGGACTTACTGACTGACTGACTCACTGACTCACTGAGTGAATGAATGAAAAACAAATAAGTGCTTAATACCCGACAATCACTGTATTAACGGTAGCAATCCCGAAGGGGTCTCTCCCCTTCAGGAGAACTGAAAATTCTAGCAGAGGAGATGCAGACAGAAGGGAGTGGTGGCCAACAAAGGGTGCTTTGATCTGGGATGATCCATGATCAGAGAGAAAAATGAATGGTTCGGTATTCTCGTTAAGGATCAAAATATATTTCAAGAAGAATAAAAGGATTATTAGATCAAGAAGAGACTTTATAATCAATCCAGTTTGAGATTTTTACTTTATAGGTGACAAAGCAGACCACAAAAGCAAAAGTGACTTGACCAGGGTCACCCAGAAAACTGAGCTGGGACTTCACTTCTGATGGCTTCCTTTGGCATTCTTTCCATAGGCTATGCTAGCTGACTTTCTAGGTGATCTGGGCATTTTGCAGATTCCTAGACTGGGTCAAAGGGCTATAGGACTCTTCTCCAAGAATCTAAGCCCATTGATCCATTTAAGAATTAAGAATATAATCTATCACAGTGATTCCCAAAGTGGGCGCCACTGCCCCCTGGTGGGTGCTACAGCGATCCAGGGGAGCAGTGATGGCTACAGGTGCATTTATCTTTCCTATTAATTGCTATTAAAATTAAAAAAATTAATTTCCAGGGGGCTAAGTCATATTTTTTCTAGAAAGGGGGTGGGAGGCCAAAAAAGTTTGGGAACCACTGGACTATCATCATGTCGCGTGTTCCTAAAGTCTTAGCTATTAAATCAGTCTAGACCAGTGATGGGCAAACTTTTTAAAGAGGGGACCGAAGGAAAGGGAATGCTCCTCTGTCAGTCTGTTTCTAAGGCAACCCTTTTGAAGTTTCGTTGAATTGTATCCTACTCATTATATTCGTCAGATTAGGAATAGTGTCGCTGGGCCAGATAGAACATTTCAGGGAGCCACATCTGGCCTGCAGGCTGTAGTTTGCCCATCATTGGTCTAGGCTATTAAAACTTTTAGGACATAACTTGAAATAAAAAAGGGTTCAGAAAGAATGGATAAGAATTAATCAAGAAACATTTTTAAGCTCCCACTATGTGCTAGGGACTGGAGAAACAAAAAGCCCTCAAGAAGCTTCCATTCTATCAGGAGAAGATTAGAGATGAGCAGCTTGATGACAGAGTAGGTAGAATGCCAGTCCTAGATCAGGAAGACCTGAGTTTAAATCTAGCCTCAGACATTTCCTAGCCTTGTGACCCTGGGAAAGTCATTAACTTTGTTTGCCTCAGTTTCCTCATCTGTAAAATTAGGAGAAGGAAATAGCAAACCACTCGAGTATCTTTGCCAAGAAAATCTCAAATGGGCTCACAAAGATTTGGACAAGACCCAAAGTGACAAATCAACAAAGAGACACAAAGACAAAAAAAGAAATAGCCCCTGCCTTCCACAGAGGGAACATTTCCGTAAAAAAAATGTAAAAAAAAAAAAAAAAACCTATACAATCTGGTGTCAGTTGGCAGTGGGGAGGGGTAGATTAAGGAAAGGCATCAGATAGAAGATAATTCTTAAGCTGAGATCTGAAAGACATAAAGAACTGAAAGAGACATAAGTGAGGAGAGAAGGTACTTGAGGAATAGGGAATTCCCAGGGCAAAGGTTGGGAGTTGGGAGATGGAATGTTTTCTGAGAATAGCAGGAAAGGCAGTCAAGGATGGATGAGTTGTGATCTTTGTCACTGAAAGCAAAATCAACAGAGATCACAGATCCATATGAATATGGGAGAATGTTCTGCTGGAAGGGGAATATAGAAAGTGTGAAGATAGAATATTGGCTAGAAGGGAGCCTTAGAATCTAGAATTGTCCTAACAAGGATCATAGAAAATGAAAATGGAAAGGGATTTCAGATTTAGTGTTCAGAGGACCTGAGTTAAAATCCTATCTCTCACAATGACTACCTCCACTTGTGGACCTTAGACAAGTCACAACCCCTCTGGGCTTGAAGTTTCCTCATTAATAAAATGAGATGGTCCCTAAGGTCCTTTCTAATTCCAGCTCACTGATTCTGGTGTATCATAACTGGAAGGGCTTTCTAGCCATAGAATATCAGAGGGAATGGTGGGAAGGAACAAGAATTTATTAAGCACTAACTCTATGGCAGCCACTGCGCTAAGTGCTTTACAGATTTTATCACGTCTGAGAGCAGTGTGGGGGTCTTAGGCCTGGGAGGGAGCTGAGAATCTGACATCTCAGTGCTGACCTGGGAGGGACTTTGGAACTGAGAATTCTAAGGTGGGAAGGGCTTTAGAACATGGACCATTAGAGTAGGAAGGACCATAGAACAGAGAATGTCAGAGATGGGAAAGGACTTAGAATATTGATTGTTAGCACTGGGAGGAACCTTAGAACATAAAAGTCAGAACTGGAAGGCTCTCTCTGGTCTAACCCCATGCAGAGGAGACAACAGATGTCCAGAAACAGCTGAGTTCATCTTTGCAGGGCAGTCAGTATTCATTGTCAAAATGTGTTTTCCTGGTGTCCTTCCTCCTCCATCCTTTATTGGAGCTGGGAGAGTGATGCATCCAACATGGGCAGAATGAGCCCTTATTACTAGAGAGGAAATGGGGGGAAGCCCTCCCAACTCCTGGACAGCAGGACCAAGGGCTCCAGTTCCCAGAGTCCAGCAGCTCTCCTGTCCTGGGCCCCCAGAGGGAACCGGTCCAGGCCAGGGAAAGGTAGCAGCAGCTCTATCAGGCTGCAAAAGCCAATGTCACCTGACTGCCATGGGGCTTATGAAATCACTCTTGAACCAAACATTGCACCAACCTTCCAGGCTATTGCTTAAACCTTAAAAGCCTCTTCCGGCCGAGTCTCGTGACTTGGGGAGTATGATTGCCCTTGGAGGATTCTAATAATAACTCGTACTTTTTTTTAAAGTCACAGTGAATTTTAAAAGTGAGGTGGTAGAAAGTCAGACAGGCTCCAGCTGGCTCTCTTTGGCTGAGCTGGGTGGAAGGTAAGGGTCCAGGCTCCTCAGAGTCCCCCTACCTCTGAAAATAGGAACGTAGGGTCTAAAGCAAGCAAGTGAAGCATGGATGTCATCTGGTCTACCCCTGTCTTTGTTCAGGAGAGGAAATTGAGGCCCTGGGAACAGAGATGACATAAACAATGATGATAGCTCATGTTATTAAATATTAAAAGTAACACAATAATATTTCTACTACTGATGATGACAATATTATAGTAGTTCACATTTATAGAGTGCTTTAAGGTTTACAACGTATATTTTTGTGATCTCATTTGATGATCCCTTGGAAGGTAGGTACTCTTATTATTACCATTTCAGAGATGGGAAAATTGAGGCAGAGAGGTTGAATGAATCTCCCAGAGACACATACATAGTGAGTAAGCATCTGAGACTGGATTTGAACTTGGGTTTTCCTAACTCCCCTTCTCACACTATATTATATGGTTCAAGGTCACATAGAACCAAAATTGGGATTTGAACCCCCAACTTTTGACTCTTAAATCAGTGGTTTATCCACTTAGCCATCTTCTTTTTACACCTTTAGCTCAAAGGTCAGGTCCACTCTATGAAATAGTTAATGAGCATCTAGTATTTGCAAAAACCTAGGTCTTGTGGAGGACCCAGAGATGAATAAGGTGTGGGTCTGATCCTCAAGAATCTTGTAGTCTAATTGGAGAACCAATGCTAATGGTAACCAACATCTGTATAGTGCTTTAAGGTTTGTAAAGTGCTTTACAAATATTATTTCATTTTATCCTCATCTTGTAGAAGGTAGATATTATTATTATTATTATTATTATCCTTATTTTACTGAGTTACATGGAAGTTAAGTGCTTTGCCTAGAGGCATGTAGCGAATAAGTGCCTGACACTGGATTTGAACTCAGTTCTTCCTGGCTTCAGATCTAGCAATCTATCTAACACGTTACTTAGCTAAACTCAGACATGTATACATAAAATCGGAGACTTTTAGATATAGGAGGGCCCTTAAACCTCATCTAGACCAATTCCTCCATTTGACAGGGGCCAAGAGAGGGGAATTAACTACAACATCAAGTTTGTGGAAGAGCCAGAACACAACAAG
>NW_025361755.1:0-4896 GCF_016433145.1 Gracilinanus agilis
GCAATTAGAGCTATCCAAGAGTGGCATAGGCTACCTCAGGAAATGGTTGTTCTCCCTAATTGTCCTAATTCCCAACACCTTGAAGAGCATGAGAAAATTCTAGGACACGGTCCCTGGCCTCAACAAAACCCACAGCCTAATTGAGGCAGAAAGGACCAGTGTTCACGAAAGAGTAGAGAACACTACAAGGTAGGCTATATTAATTTTTCCATTCTATAAGCTAGACACTAAGTGCTCAGTTCTTCCCCAAAGCTTTCCAATTGTCCTCTTTGAAAAGGCCAAAAGTATATTGAAGTGAACAGGAAATCCAAAAGATGGAAAAAAATCCTTCATATTTGTTATCTCTTAGGCAATCTGTAAATATGTCAGACGCCTGCCTCTTTTTATTGCATTTTTTAAATGGTATCGTGTGTTTTTTTTCTTCTGGGCAACCTTTTCATCTCTGGAAAGTTTGGCATCCAAGAAGTGACATTTTATCTGCTCTGCAGATAAAGGTGATTGATGAATAAGTTATGCAACTGTTTCATTTCCATCAAAATAAATTATTTAAGTGCTATACATTTATATGTGCTGTCAGAAGGCATGGAGCTGCAGATGTGAGAAGCCCTGAATGGTGGTCACCCCCAGGGTAGGAGTCACAGACTCTGTAACTCAGAGAAAACTCAGAGCTGGTAAAGAACTTGGGATGTAGCTGCTCAGATCTGGGAGGAGTCAGAGGTCCGAGAATCAGCCCTGGAAAAGACGTTAGAGATCATCCCATACAGCCCTCTGTCTGAGGCTTGGGCTGCTGAAGTAACTTACCCCAAGGTAATGAAAGGAATGAGCATCAGACATGGGAATGGGGCTACTTTGGATTCATTTTGTTTCTAGTTAAGGGTATATAGTTGTAACCACCCAATCAAATGGGTTCTCCTTGAGGGCAGACTTTGGTTTTTTGTCTTTGCCTCCCCAGATCATACATGGATCTTGTCCAAAAACAAAATCAAACAAAAAATGTTGGTGCCTCCCCATCCCATTGCTTGATACACAGTCAGCCTTTAATGAATACTTGTTGAATTAACCCCAACTGTCTATGATTAACCCTTTCAAAAGCATCTACTTTTTTTGTCAGACTTCTTTGGCCTCTGCTCACAGGAAGAAAGTACCAGGAGCCTTATATGCTTTGATAGCTAGAAAACGTCAAAAATCCCAAGGTTCCAATGTTGATTCAACACTGTTTGTCTGGAGGCAATGAAGGATGATTTTTTTTCTTTCTTTAACTTATAAAGACAAGGAGTAGAAACAAATTGAGAAAACTTCGATGTAATATAGAATTATATGGAAACCAGGCAACTAGGTAGCACAGTGAATAGAGCATCATGCTTGGAGTTGGGAGGACCTACATTCAAATTTGGACATTTCCTAGCTGTGTGTTCCTGGGCAAGTCACTTAACTCTGTTTGCCTAACTCCTGCATTTCTATCTTAGAGTTGTTACTAAGGAAGAAAGTAAGAGTTTAAAAAAATTTTTATGAAATTCTCAGTAGAATAAAAGCACTTTGAAAAGAGAAACTATTTTGTTTTGTTCTGCTTTGCTTTTATTTTTGTATCCTCAGCACCTAACACAATGTCTGGAATGCTAAACGTATTTGTTGAATGACAAGATAAATGAATGAATTAAGAATGAATTAACGGTGGGAACATGATCTCCATCTTCAAATATTGGAAGGGTTGTCATGAAGAAGCAGGATTAGACTTCTGTGTGATCCCACACAATGGCATTAAAAACAGAGGAGGGAGAGTATTTGCTAAGAGTCAGAGCTCTCAAAAAGTGGAAATGATAAAGAACTGCCAAGAATATAACATTAGGTCACATTTATTGTTTCCTGATAACAAAATGCATTTGACGGGGTAGGACAAAACTCAAATTTGAATTAAAGTTTTCGTCTTCATCAAGGTACCACCTAGGCATGTGTTTCCTTGAGTGATTGTAATCACAGAGATTAGCTGAACTAGTGATCCTGGATTATCAATAGCTAATGAACCAGAGAGACAATCTCAGACAAAGTATTTACTGCTATTACAGGTGATGTCTTGTATAAAGCCCAAACAAGGTCATAGCACCGTAGATGTAGAGCTGAAAAGACCCTCAGATTCCTTCTAATACAACCTTTCACTTAATAAATTAGGAAATTGAGGCACAGAGAAGGGGAGTGATTTATCCAAGGTCACAGTAATCATCAGAAGCAGAATCTGAACCCAAGTCTTTCTACTCCAGAACTCACTTTTTTCCCATTGTGCCATGATGCTTCCAGCAGCCTGAGCTTCCTCACCCTCACCCCTTACACCTTTCTATATCTTTCTTATAAGAGGTGTTACTGAGGAGGGGAGGGTAGGGGAAGAAAGGAGAGAGACAGAGAGAGAGAGAACAGAGACAGAGACAGACAAACAGACAGAGACAGAGACAGACAGACAGACAGACAGAGAGATGTATATATTCAGAAGTGCAGGTGATTTAAAGTAAAAGATATCATTATTTTAAATGAGTATAGAAAATATTTGAAAAGAAAAATCTCAAGTTTGGACTGAAAGATAAAATAGAGAACGTAGAATACCAAAATTATGGCTAGCAATCAAATGGACAGCCCACAGAGCTGATCTATTAGTACATCAACACTACCAATGGACAGTGAGCTGAATTCAGGATGGAAAAGGGGGAAGTTTATTCAAATCAGATAACTAAAGAGTGTTTTCAGGCAGGAACCAGTGATTTCCTGGTCCAATGACCTATTGTTTTATTTATTTGTTTGTTTGTTTATGTGTTTGTTTGTTTATTTATTTGATTTAAATATTTTATTTTTTTAGAAAAATTTTCCATGGTTACATGATACATGTTTTTACTTTCCACTTTACCACCCCCATATCCAACGCACATTTCCACTGGTTTTAACATGTGTCATCAATCAAGACTTATTTACATGTTATTGATAGTGTTGTGGTTTTTGATAGTGTTGTGGTTGTTTTGGTTGTTTCGAGTCTACATCCCCAATCATGTCCGCATCAACCCATGTGTTCAAGCGGTTGTTTTTCTTCTGTGTTTCCTCTCCTGTAGTTCTTCCTCTGAATGTGGGTAGCGTTCTTTTCCATAAATCCCCCAGAATTGTTCTGGCAATGACCTATCTTTTTAGCACAAATATTTACCCCATAATGCTATTTGACAATAAAGCATGGAATTCTAGTCTTAGAAAAGTCACCCTGGTGGGGGCAGCTGGGTGGCTCAGTGGATAGAGAGCCAGGCCTGGAGACAGAAGGTCTTGGGTTCATATATGGTTTTAGGCACTTCCTAGCTATGTGACCCTGAGCAAGTCACCTAACCCCAATAGCCTAGCCCTTACCATTCTTTTTCCTGAGAACCAATAAATTGTATTGATTCTAACACAGAAAATAAGGGATTTTTGCTTTTTTTAATGATCTAGAAGGCTGTCGGTTTATTGGGTAGATTATCTCAGAAAGATATATGGGAGGATACATACAGGAGGTACATGGGACAAACAGGTGAAATTAGGTATTGCTACCAATACCAGTAGAGGAAGACCCTAGGCCAGTGATACTGTAGATCCCTTATTATCAAAGGAAAAAGGAAGAAAATTTAAAATGTCAGCCAACTAGGATGAGTTGCCTCAAAAAGGAGTGAGTTCTCCATTACTGGAGGTCTTTAAGAGGAATCTAGTTGATCACCTGCCTTGGCTGCAATAAAGGGGATGGATCCTTGCACAAGTTGGACTAAAATGGCCTCTTGAGTACCTCCCCAAGTCTGAGACTGACTCCTGTGACATGATCAGTGCATTATGAAAAAATATGACTTCTTCCACCCTTATGTTAAATTATCACCTTTTTGTCTCTGGTATGGTCCACTTAGCCGCTCTTCATGTTGATCCTTTGACATAAGTAGGGGAGATGCTATCTTCATTTGAAAGGTGAGGAAAGGGAGGATGGAAGAGAAATAACTTGTCTACCTGCTTTTTCCAGGCTACTGGATCTGGAAGTGGCAACAAGTCAAGGTCCCACAAAGCAAACATGGAAGTCATCCCACCATCTTGTGTAACCTTTGACCTTGATTATTGAAACTGTTGAGACTATATTGAAACTTGATTATTGAAATTAGTTAGTTGGTACCTGCTTCCAGCCTCTTCCCCCCTCCAATCCATTTGATATATAGCTATCAACATAATCTTCCTAGGATAAAGCTCTGATCTCAGACCTCTGACACTGGTCACTCCTCAAAAGTCATCAGTAGCTCCCCATTGTCTATAGGAAAAAATAAAAAGCATTTAAAGTCCTTCAACAATCCACCTCCTATCTCCTTTCCAGCTACATTCCCTTCTGAGAATACTGTAATACTGCCAACCCAAACTACTGACTAATTCCCCAAATCCTACACTTCCTTTCCTAACTCCATGCATATTCACAAGCCATATCCTTCATGCCTGGAAGACACTCTCCTCTGTCTTTCTTCAAAGCTTAGCTCAAATGCCACCTCCTCTGTGAAGCTTTCCCTGATGTCACTATCCTCATCCCCACCCCTGACTCCTTCTGTTTGTTAATTTACTCACTCTCTCCTCAATTTTCCTTATACTGTATTTTTCTAGGTATATGTTGAAGTTTCCCCTCCCCCCGACCCAAGGGGGAAAAAACCAACAACATCACCTTCTTAAATTATTTTATTACTGTCTTTGTAACCTTAGTCCTTGGGAGTCGACAATCAAGAAAATTAACCACCTACTGTATAGCAGCTGCTAGGCTGAATTGGGATTCAAAGAAAGGGAAAAACCCATACCCTCAGGGAATTTGTGTTCTAATCATTTATAGAAATCTTTTGCACACAGTAGGCACCTAATAAATGTTTATATATATATATA
>NW_025361756.1:0-4123 GCF_016433145.1 Gracilinanus agilis
AGGAAATTGAGGCAATAGGGTTAGAGTAAGTGTGTAAGGCTAGTTTTGAACTCAGGTCTTCCTGACTCCAGACCATACTTTCTATTTGCCAAACTACCTAGCTGCCCATGTTCCAAATAAAGAGTGACCTAAATTTGAGCTTTATCTCTCAAAGGAAAATTCTTTGAAATGAAAAAATATATAGTCATGGTTTTACTATAAAATGGTTATAGTCCAGTCAAGCTTTTTACAAATCTAATTTGGAAGGAAAAAAGTGATATTCACACCAAAATGCCATTGTTTACTAGACTTACTTAGGCTAAAGGAAAGTGAATCAATATATTTTTAGAAATATATTCAAAGGTTTGGGGCTTACTCTTTGTTAAAGAAAAATATAGCAGTAATAGACCAAATTTGTTCCCTGCATATTCCAAATAACTAATATTTTTAAAAATACATTTTATTGATATTTTATATATTTGTATCACCTACATTGCCCAGAGATCTGTCCCTTATAGTAGAGAAGAAAAAAGAAGGAAATAGAAAAAAACAAAACCAAAAAACATCAGCTCTGTAAAACTAGCATATAAAAAAATTCTGACATTATATCTAGTATTCTACATCTGTGTTCCCCGATCTCTGACATCTTAAAGATGATTCAGATTTCATGCCACTAGATGAGACTATAGTTGTTCTCCCCCCAAAATACAAGATGTTTTTATAGGGTGCAAACTTCTGTCCCTTTTTGAAGGAACTGTTTTTGATCAGTTCTATGACAGAAGAGTGACTAGAGCTAGACAACTAAGGTTAAATGACTTACCCAGTGTCACGCAGCTTGGAAATATCTGAGACCAGATTTGAACCCAAGACCTCCTGTTTCTTGGGCTGGTGTTCTATCCACTGAACTACCTAGCTGCCCATCTTCAATACTTTTTGACTTAAGTTTGGCTTGGACATTTTTTTTAGTTATTTGCTGAAATATTTAGTGTTAGAATAGAAGGTCATAGATTCATAGAGCTAGAAAGGTGGGCACAATCTCCTCTAGTCTAACCCCTTATTTTACAGATGAAGAAATTGAGGCCAAGAGAGAAGGAAAATGTATCTAAAGATTATGGAGCTGGCTAATGATCAAGCCAGAACTACAGAATCCAGGATATTTTGTGTGCTATGAGACATAACTCAACATATTAGGGAGCCATATGCTTTTTACCACATTGAAATGGCAAAAAACCCAAACAAAACCAAAACCCAAACAGATGGAATCTATTGATATTTCAGTGAATTTTTTGATTTTGTCCATAGATGGCATTTTTATCTACAGTCTATGAAAGTGAGAGCTCGATCACAGTATATGAAGGTTCTTTGTTCTTTCCTGGATGTCATAGGAAAGGAAAAAACGATAAAAGGTACCTCAACTGCCAATTGCTATCTGTTCTACTGCCATAATACCTGTCACATCATTCTCACTTATATTGCCACCACTCCTAAGCCAGGTCCTCATTATAATAATAATAGCCAACATTTATACAGTGCTTTAACATTTGTAAAGCATTTTTCATAAATCTCATTTGATCCTTACAGCAACCCTATGTGATAGGTGCTATTATTATCCCCATTTTATAGATGAGGAAATTGAGAGTTATGTGACTTGACCAGGGTCATATTATAATGTACGAGGCAGGATTTGAACCTAGATCTTCCTGACTCCAAGTCCAGTGCTCTAACCATGTAAAACAAAGGGTGGAACTAGTTGATCTTGAATGTCCCTTTCAGCCCTAATGATCTATGAACTAAGAAGTTGGATGGTTAATAACAATCTTTGACTATGATGTTGATGGATGATGGAACAGAGAGTATGCTCATTAAATTTTCAGATAATATAAAGCTGAGCCAAGTTGTTAATGTCTTGGAAGACAGGAATAGAATTCAATGACCTTGACAAATGAGAGAAAAATGGTCCACTGGAAACGGGGACCATTGGGAGCCATTGAAAGGGCATGGAGAATCAAACTCCAAACTCTGCAGGGTAAAGAGAAAGACTGGTCAGACCTTAGCAATGGTGGTAAAATAGACTCTAGATCCCAAGTAGACTAAAAGTTGAATACCACCAAAGGATGCTAGCTAACGAGATTTAAGGGAATGTTTGTAGTAGGTAAGAGCTTTGACATGTTAACTAGATGGAAGGAGTCAAAGGGACAAATGTGCTCTGGAGTAAACGATCTGATGGTTCCACACTGTTTTTGACAGCAAATGATCTCCATTTACAGTTCAGCAGATTTTCATGTAAATCAACAAACCTTGTTTAACCATGCCCTACTTAGATGGTAGGTTCCAGAGTGAGAGAAAACCGAGGACAGATAGACATTTTGGGTTGTCTTTAGGAGAATAATTTATCTGAAAATCTCCCTTCTCTGTGGCAAGAGTACTGAACCTGTAGTATGAAAACTTGGGTTCAAGTCATTTGCCCATTACTAGCTATATGAACATAGATGAGTCATGTATGTAACTAAACACGAATTTGGTGTGGATTGGTTTAAATGGCTGCTGAGGTCCTTTCTAAGCACAGGGGAAAAGCCAATTGTTGAATTTTTCCATATGAGTGTGTTTAGACTCCTGAAATTGATAAAAATGTCAAATCAGAGCTTGATTTATTTATTGTGTTGTGGATTATAATTAAGTAAGTGATGGAGAAAATGATGACAATGTAGATTAAACTTAAAAGAGTGTCATCTCTATATTTCTCTCATCCCTCTCCATCCTCCCACCCTAAAGTTTCATTCTAATTCCACTTTACTCTTCCACTGTGTCCTCTGGGATGTCTGTTCCATAGGCAACAAACTTTCCTTTACAGTATCTTAAATCTATTCCTTTCCCATTCCTTCCATCTATAAGCTTTTACTGAAACCTCGTTCCCCCCATGACATAGCTTTCCTGTCCCGCCTTCACTCATTTTCCTCAGCTAGTCACTGCTCAGAGCAGGGGTATTGAATACTCTTTGCTTCCCATTGCCACTTCCAACTTCTTCCCCTTCCTCTACTTTGAGGTTCATGCTATTCACATCTATTACTCAAACAAAACTGTGATAGCCCCCAGGTTACTCCCCTTCCTTCCTCAATGAGTTTGATACCTTGATTACAATTTTTCTCTTCTCTAGTGCTGCCCTCCTACCAGGGGACTTCCAAATATATATTGATTATCCCTTGACCATCCTAACCATACCAGTTTCTCAACTTGCTCACTTCCCACGAGGTACTCTTCCACCTAGCCTCAACCCCATACAAAGGTGCTCATATCCTTGACTTTGCCATCATCCATGAATGTACCATGAATGTACATTCAAGAATTTGGAAATCCCCCTATCCATCCATAATCTATAAACTATTGGTTTTTCACCTCTCTCTGTTTTCCTTCATATAACCCTTTCTCTTCATCCACAACGTGATCTTTAATCCTTGGACTCTTCATTTTTCTCCCAGGCCATCTCCCCTTTTGTATTAGTTACTCTCTCCTTCCCAACTAGACTCCTTGGTGAAACAGTTCAATTCTACCGTTATCCTCTCCTGAATCTCTAACTCATTTAACATATTTCTGATTATGCCCAGGCAAACATCAGCCTTGGATCATTCCTACCATTTGTTGCCTTCGCCTCTACACACATGCTACTGAATGAAGATGGAGAAAATCATGCAACCAGACTGACTTTGTCCACTACAAATTTATGTTACCTAACCTCAACTGGGTCCTCATTGTTGCTAATCAATACCTCCCATATCAGCTCACTATCTCATTCTCCACAGCAGCTATTCCAACCTTTTCATCCCTTTCCAAAGCTCCCATGGCTCCCCCTGACCTCACTCTTTTAGATGAGAATCTTGTCTCATATTTTACAGAAAATTGGAGGTCATTTACAGTTCCCTCTGTTCCCCTCTTCTTCATTTCCTTTTACTCAGATGCTTCTACTTTCTCCTCCTTCCCCCCATCTCACATGATGAAGTGGCCTTACTCTTTACCAAGGCTGACCCCCCCCTTTACTTGTTCAATTGATCTCCTTCCATCTTGTCTCTTCTAACATATTACTCCCTCTGTCATCCTCACTCTTTCATTTATTTTTAATTACTTCTTTTCTACTGACTCATTTTCTACT
>NW_025361757.1:0-2908 GCF_016433145.1 Gracilinanus agilis
TATATATATATATATATATATATCCTCTCCTCCCAAATAACTTTCTACTTTTTAACTTTTCTTTATTAGTTGTCTTCTTCCATGATAAGGTAAACTTTTTGTGGGCAAGTGTTATCTGCATGCTTTTTTTTTTTTTGTATCTTCAGCACTTAATATATTTTCTAGCACATAATGAATGCTTAATACATTATCTCTCTGTCTCTTCCTCTATCCCTTTCTCTTACTCCCCCCTCTCTTTCCTCCTTCATCTCTCCCTTTTTTCTTTCCATGTGTGCTCTCTCTCCCAATGATGATATCTGTATGAGCATGCATTAGGCTAATGCAGGAAATGTTTTATTTCTACTTTTTTTGTTATAGTCATTAATTAAATGCTTTTACTTTGAATCAATAGTGTCTTCTGGTTGACTAGGAAGAGATCAAGAGCTGTGATTTTAAGTAGATTTGGACCTACAGAAAAGTTTGAAGCTTGTGCAACATTCTCTAGGTTATAAGTGAATTGGAGGTTGCCCTCAGGTGTTTCAGTTTTAAGCATGATAAGTGATAATAATGTTATTACAATTGAAGAAAATCTTTTTTAAATTAAAAAAAATTTAAATTAAGTTTATTTAATTAATTTGAAATAGTTTTCCATGGTTACATGACTCATGTTCTTCCCCTCCCCTCCCAACTCCCTCCAATAGTCAATGAGTAATTCCTCTGGGTTTTACATGTGTCATTGATCAAGACCTATTTCCATATTATTAGTATTTGCACTAAAATGATCTTTTAGAGTCTATGTCCCCAATTATATCCCCATCATCCCATGTGATCAAGCAGCTATTTTTCTTCTGTGTTTCTGCTCCCACAGTTTTTTCTCTAGATGTGGATGGCATTCTTTCTCATAGTCCTTCAGAAATGTCCTGGATTATTGCATTGCTGCTAATAGAGGAGTCTATTACATTCAGTTGTGCCAGTGTATCTGTCTCTGTGTACAATGTTCTCCTGTAAGAAAATCATTTTTAAAGACAAACTCAAGGACCTGCATAGCTAAGTTAGGAGCAGCTCATCATCAAGTTGGTCTTGAGATTATTAATTTATGTTTTAACACAATTCAATAAGATTATCTGCTAAGGCTTGGAGAGATTGGGATGAGCACCAGAGGCTGGAAGACCCACCCTAATGAAATCAGGGATCTTTGAAATGGAAGTTGAAATATTTAGAAACTTTTCAATTCTCACATATTATTTAATTTGATCATCAAGACAGTCATTTTTGATAGGTAAGAGTGTCATTATCTCCTCTATTGGATAATTTAGGTGAGGACTTGGGTTTATGAATTACAAATATTTCTTATGTGAGAAGGTATTTCATTAGCTTGGTCCTAATTGATGTTCATACATGGAAATAGCAAAGATTTATTTCTTTACAAATATTCAATAATTCATCCTTTTTACTAGCTTATATTAACTTTTTTCTCATTTAGCCCAAACTAGTAAGATTTGATGGTTCAGTAAATCCTTGAGAGTCTGTGGAAGGTAGCAGAACAAAGAGTGGCTTTGAAATTAGCTATGCCACTTATTCTCTGACCTTTGACAACTCACCTATCAGAACCTCTGTTTTCTCATCTGTTTATGTTGAAAAGAACACTATATTATGTTGAAAAGAGCATTAAAATCATTCCAGGCCATGATTTTTAAAGCTCTTTTCAACATAATATATGAATGATGGAGAAATGCCCTTTTCCCTTCTTCTTTCAGGGAACTTTAGGGAAGGTAAATACCTTCATTTATTCATTTTTATATTCATTTTATTCATTTGTTCATAGCTAACCAGTTCATAGATACTATACTTTCCCTATCACATCAGTCTCATTCCTATTCACCATTGCTTTAGTAACAGAGGCATAATTGGGAATTTGGGCACCTGGGTAAATTTAGTTTCCCTGAGGGCAAAAGAGGTAGGAGGGAGGGAGGGGACTGGAAGCATCCAGGAGACATGACCTTACTGTGTGTGGCAGCATTAGGTAGCAGACAGAAGTGATGAGAATTTAGGAGGCTGAGGAACTGGGAAGCTAGGGGATATTCAAAAGGGGCAGGTTTGGGGATGTAAAAGAGATTCTGAAAATATCTGGCAGGATGAACTAGGGATTTGGAAGTCCATAAATAGCAGGAGCAAGAATCAGTATGGGATAAAGTGAATTTAAAAGAGGAGAGAGGGGGTGCTTCACTTTATTGAATGATGATGGCAGGAAGAAGCTCTCAAAGTGACAGTGGAGGAAACTCTTGACCTGATGTATTGGGAATGTGAGAGGAGCAGCCAGTCTTGTGGTGAGTGTAAAGAGATAAGGCTGTGTCTTCAAGATGGAAAGCCTGATGTCAGTGAGCATCAGAGGATGGAAGAAAGATGAGAGAAAGCAATCTAGGATCATATATTTGAGCTGGAAGGTGCTTCAGAGGTCAGCTCATTTAATCATCTCATTTTACAGGTGAGAAAATTAAGGTGAAATGTATAGCTAAGGTCACACAACTAGTAAGTGACAGAGATGGGATTTAAGCTCAGGTGCTCTGATGCTAAATCCAGTGACATGAAATCTACCACACGATAGTAGAATTCATTCCCATTCCATCCATGCTTCTGATGTTCTGGACTAAAAAAATCTTGCCATCAAGTCAGGTACCTTCATTCTCTTCTCCCTCCTATTCTTTCCCACTCCCCTAAGTGTTTCAACTACCTTTTGTGTATTGGTTTTCTCCATTAGAATGTAAGTTCCTTATACTTGAATTTTTATCCCCAACATTAGCATATAGTAAAAGGTAAATATAGTAAATAGGTCTTTCCTTCCTCCCCTTCCTTCCTTCCTCCCCTTCTTCCCCTTCCTTCCTTCTTTCCTTCCTCCCCTTCCTTCCTTCCTCCCCTTCTTCCCCTTCCT
>NW_025361758.1:0-3598 GCF_016433145.1 Gracilinanus agilis
CTTACCCCTCCGGATTGCTGCACACTCTAAGACTTGCCCTTGTTAAAAGGTATTTAAATTCTGTATTTTTTCCCTCAAATCAGTATTTGTATACATTGGTGGTCTGCTTATCCTGGATTATAATTGCCTTGTCTCAGTTAAAGACTCTTATAGTTACTTTGTTAGTCTTCTTTATTTCAGATTGATATCTCTTAAACCTGTCTGCCTCAATTGCTTCATCTATACTACGAAGTGGAGAAAGAAATGATAAACCACTCCAATATCTTCACCAAGAAAAACCCAAATAGGGCCACAAAGAGATGGGCAGGCCCAAAAACAACTGAATAATAACAATTCTGCCCTAAACAAAAGTAAATGTTGATTTGATCAATGTTCCGGAACAAAAGGAGGAGTGATTAGTTTGGTACACTTGGGGAATCTGGAAAGAAAGGAATTATTGTTGAGGAGTAAAGGAAATTGCCACTATATGAAAAAATTCTCCAAATTATCATTAATTATAAAAATGCAGATTAAAATAACTCTGAGAACCACCTCACACCTATCACACTGAATAATATGACAAAAAAGAAAATGACAAATATTGCAGGGTATTTGGGGAAATGGGGCACTAATACACTGTTGATAAACCATACAACATATTGGCTTGGGGAATAAAAAGACAAAATTACACTGGATGAGAAAAAAGAATAAAGAAGCTATTTCTTGAGATTTTCATAGTTTTGGAAATTTAGCAGCACTGGTATTTCTATTTTTTATGATTTAAATTATTTTGCTGATTTAATTAGGACTGAATGAGAATCAGTAGCTTTACAAACGAATATAATGCTGCTGGAGTGAGAAATAAAATTAATGGGTTGCTAAAGAAGCAGGCAATGGGAAAGGTCAGAAATGCATTTTTTTGCAAAGTTTACACAAGTTATCTGAGTCGATTGTGAAAGCATTAGCTAATCTGAAGTACAGTAAATGAAAGATTAAAATTCCCCCTCTCTTCCCCTTATTGCCTCCTTTCTGAATGAGGTTAATTAAACAGTCATTTAGTTTCAGTGAATTGGAGGTGGAGTAAATAGAGAAAGTATTCCTGAATTGATTCTTTGCCCAATATTAGGATCTGAAAATATTCCAACTGAGAATATACCTTTGTTTTTAATGACAAATCAGAGTAGAGTCCACAACTTTAATCATCAGGGGAGGATACAGAAAATACTCTTCCAACTCTAGCAAGGAATGAGTGAAGATTTGTTGATTTTGTGGTTTCATTTTTGTAAGGTATTTTTTTAAGCTTTGCTCAAGTATCTGGTAGGTGGGACATTTAGATAGTGAACTTTATCCAGGCAATATTGTTTTCAGCCTGTTTGTAACAAGATCTCATTTGGAGAAGCCAGAAGAGAACACTACACAGTCTCAGCAATAGCAGTTCTTAAATGTGTCTTCCTTTCACAACCAAAAAATGAGATTTCCAGTAGAGACTGTTTTACTTCTAATGTTGAATACATGTGATACACAAGGTAAGGATATTGGGGGCAGGTTTTTGGTACCCTCTAAGGAAACTAAAAAAAAATGTTAATATGCTTTAATAAATTTTATTTTACTTTCAACTTCTCTTAGTTTTATGAGGCAATATTTCTCACAATCATCCATTTTATTTCTACTCAAAATTTAAATTTTTTAAAAATTGTATGAAGTACTAGAGAGGGGGAATCAAAATATTCTTAACTGCATTCTTGCTCTATACTTCATTGTGAGCTGATGCACATGTGAACAAGTTCAACTGAATCAACTTGAGACATCCTGAACATCTATCCTCATTAAATATCCTTTTCCTGATATATTTAAATAAACCTATTTTTAAAAACTATTTAATGACCTATTAAAGTCTAATTTTGAACCAATATTGAAACTAAAATACCAGAGGACTAGCATGAGTTAGGCCAAGAAAAGAGCAATTATACTCCATTTTTTACTCAGGGTATTGAATTCAATAGGAAATTAGAGAAAAAGAATAGAGATGGCAGAAAAAAGAGCAATCAGAACAAACTTAAGTGTCATGATTTGATTCTTCCCTTTCAATTGTATACCTCTACACTCTGTACCTCATGTAACTCCATAAGAAGATTCATACATTGTTTAACTTCTCCTGGGATGTTCTTCTGTCAAAAATTAAAAGAACCTTGGAACTTATATCAAACAGCATAAATTTGGAAACTATTTTTAAAGTTGTGATTACTCATATAATATCAAGTATTCTTTTAAAATATTTTAAATGAACTGATAAACCAATCAAGAAGCAAACATTGGTAAGATATATGTAATGAAAAGAAATTTTAACTTAGTCTCATTGCAAACAATTAACAAAGAAGGTCTAAATTTTTTATATTTTTAGAGTGCTTGCCTAAGTTCCCTGCAGCTGAAATGTTGGTATCTGGTTTTGGAAATCATCTTCTTTACTTTTTTTTTAAATGAAATTTGAAAATTCCTTTAATCATTCCAATTTTTTTTCCTGAGATGAAATCTTTTTAAAAATAATAATATTCCACCAAGGATTGTTTTATGTGATAGAACTATGATGTTAGAATATACATATATTAGTTTGCTACTTTTGAATTTATCATTAAAAATCTTTGTAGATTTTAAAATTTTTTCTTCTATTTGTTTTCTTTCACATTTATGCTTAAATGCCCTTCAGATGACTTTCTTTAGTTGTATCTCTCAGGCTTCCTTTAAATTTTATTTTACTTTCAACTTCTCTTAGTTTTATGAGGCAATAGTTCTCACAATCATCCATTTTATTTCTACTCAAAATTTAAATTTTTTAAAAATTGTATTTCCCAATTATATGTAAAAACAGTTTCCAATATTTTAAAAGAATTTTGAGCCTCGATTTTTCTCTGCCCCTTACTTTTGATTTGGTAAGCAATCTCATATAGATTTACATGTGCAATCATGTAAAACATTATTCTATATTAGTCCTTTGGTGGAAGGAAACAAAAAAATTAAAATACAGAGTGAAAAAAGTTGACTTTGGTCTAGATTTAGATTCCATCAATTCTTTTTCTGGAAGTGGATGGCATTTTTTATCTTGAGTCCTTTGGTATTGTTTTGGATCATTGTATTGCTGAGAATAGCTAAGTATTCATAGTTGTTCATCATATATATTATTGTCACTGTGTATAGCACTCTCTTGGTTCTGCTTACTTTACTCTCAGTTTATATATATCTTTCCAGGTTTTTCTGAACTCCTCCCACTCATCATTTCTATAGTACAATAGCATTCCATTACAATTATATACTATAACTTATTCAGTCATTTCCTAATCAATGGATATCTCCTAATTTTCTAATTCTTAGATCCCACAAAAAAGAACTGCTTTAAAATTTTTTGTACATTTACGTCTGTCCACTTTTTGTTTTTTATTTCTGGGATATAAACCTAGTAATGGTAGTGCTGGGTTATGAATTAAGTATCTAAATCTGTGATGGTGAACCTATGACACGAATGCCAGCACTGGCACATGTAGCCATTTCCAATGACATGTAGCTGCATGTAGCTGCATACAGAGAAGTATGGGGCTACATGCCGGGGATGAGACATTTACTGTAG
>NW_025361759.1:0-2345 GCF_016433145.1 Gracilinanus agilis
TCTCCTGCCTCCCCACCCCTCTCCATTCCCAGGGGTTCCCTGTAGTTCTGCCCAATTTAGTGGGATTACTCAATTGTTACAACTTCATTATAGCTCAGAACTCATGAACTCAAGAAATTCACCAGCCTAATAGCTGGAATTACAATCAAGTACCACAATACCCAGTGGGTTAGATTTTTCTCTAATAAAGGGATATAATAAAGCTTATATCATCATACAAAGCATTTCCTTGAATCACAGAATGAGAAGAAAAAGATGCTTAAGGTCATTTAGACCAACTTTCCCATTTTATAGTTGAAGAAAACTGAAGGCCAGAGAGAGGCAATGACTTTCCTAAGGTCACAAAATCAGCAAATAACAGAGAAAAAATTCAAACTCAATTTCTCTGATTCCCAATCCAATGCTTTTAGGAAGTACATTCTAAACCTTTACAGCTGCTAAGTCATACCTACAAAGACTTCCACAAAAGAGACCTTGACTGAATCAGAAGACAGGGTTCTGCTGCTGGATTCACCGATGGTAAGTGTGAAGGAAAATTCTTGAGATGAAAGAAGTATAGATGCAGAAGAAGGGCCTTGGAGATCATCTGTAGAAACTCTCTTTTTATTTCCCTCTATATCAGTGGTTCCCAAACTTTTTTGGCCTACCGCCCCCTTTCCAGAAAAAATATTACTTAGCACCCCTGGAAATTAAATTTTTTTTTAATTTTAATAGCAATTAATAGGAAAGATAAATGCACCTGTGGCCATCACTGTTCTCCTGGATCGCTGCAGCACCCTCCAGGGGGCGGTGGCACCCACTTTGGGAATTACTGCTCTATATGAAGAAACTGAGACCCAAAAAGAGCAAGTAGCAAGTTAGTGTATGTTTAATAATGTACTCTCTGGAAAAGTTTGATCTGCATTATTAACATTTTCTCCACCACTTTCTTAAGACTAGACAATAAACAAAACAATAGGCCAATCCTTGATTTGTAGCATTTGTCAATTACTGAGGTGCAAATGCTCTTACTGACAGATCTTGTAAGTGGATTCAGCATGACTCTAGAACATCCAGCTCAAGGGTTAGAGTATCATGTGAGTGTTCTCTGTGTCTCTGTCTGTCTGTCTGTCTGTCTGTCTGTGTCTCTGTGTTTATCTTTCTGTGTCTTTGTCTCTCTATCTGTGTGTATGTGTGTGTCTCTGGCTCTCTCTCTCTCTCTCTCTCTCTCTCTCTCTCTCTCTCTCTCTAACACACACACACACTGAATAGTGTGCTAGTGATCCCCATTCAATGCTTATTTCTACTATGGAAAGCTTTATATGCCATCAGATCTCCTGACAAAAGGTGGAGTCCATCTTTGTTCTTCCTCTTACTAAAGGTTTCACAAGAGAAAAAGCCCAGTGACAAAATCTTTCCTTAATGTGTCTTCTATGAAGAGGCGAGTCCAGCACTTCAGCTGCTTTTTTTTGATTCAAGTGTTACTGAGTGTTCAGACTTACTTAGGTCCCCCTAGGATAGTCACTATCTATGCTAGTCCTGGTACATCACCCTTGGACTCTGTAGTGTGAATGCCTTACCGCGTAGTCTACATTATAATAAGTATCATAAGCTAGATGGATCTGGCAGGCAAGAATTGAACATTGGGGCTGAGCAGCCAGAAGATTTTGGCTTCATTCTTAATATTGGCAGTCTTTCTCCCCTTATTTTGTCTAGTACTAGATCTCTTTTTTGCACTATCTCTTTCCTCTTCTTCTTGTTTGTTTCAGTATCTCTCCCCTCCCCCTTCCTTCCTTCCTTCTTTCTTTCCTATCCTTTGCCTCTTTCTTTCTGTTAAAAATAAAAATTAATCTAGGAGACTTGATGCTAAATTTATAAGTATTTATTAGTAAAGAGAAAGACAGAGAGAAATAAGGTTTCCAGCTTTTGTAATTTAAAAGTAAAATCAGGTCCTGGATGAGGGGGGCTGGGGGAAGGGGGGAGATGTTCCCTCCCAGCCATGGCTTGCCAGAGATGGCAAGATAAGACAAGACCCACCAGGACAGCTCTAGAGAGAGTGAGACCAGGGATATGGAAGAGAGCCCAAAGAGCCACCCAGCTTCCTCACTGGCTTTTCAAATCTAAGCTCCTCCCCCAGATCCTTTGATTGGCCAATAGCCTTCATACATCATGCCTCCATGGTACCATCAAGCTTACACCTTGTAAAGCTGGCAGATGGTGACTCCTGAAACTCCCTTGGTGAGTCCTTCAGGGATTGGACCAGGTTGGAGGATCCCAAGATATTTAATTCACACCTTCCTTCTTTTTCTTTCTTTCTTTCTTTCTTTCTTTCTTTCTTTCTTTCTTTCTTTCTTTCTTTCTTTCTT
>NW_025361760.1:0-1702 GCF_016433145.1 Gracilinanus agilis
TAGTGTGGAGGCTGCCAGATCCTGTGTGATCCTGATTGGTGCTACTTGATATCTGAATTGTCTCTTTCTGGCATCTTGAAAATTTTTTTCTTTTACTTGGAAACTCTTGAATTTGGCTATTATATTCGTGGGGGTTGTCTTTTCAGTGTCTAGTGTAGAGGGTGATCTATGGATTCTTTCAATGTCTATATCGCCCTCTTGTTGTAGAACTTCAGGGCAGTTTTGCTCATCTTCCTTATTTCAAATTTGGCCTCAAACACTTACTAACTCTATGACTTTCAGTAAGCCCTGGTGATCCCAGGTGATTGTCAAAAACTTAATGAATTCCCCAAACTTGCTCTAACTCTTTTCTGCTGGCTTTGGCACTATAGGTGGTGGTGGGAGAAGAGGGTTGCTCAGGTCGCATTTTAGTGAGAGGTGTTTCACCCCCTTAAAGCATGGAAATGTCCCGATTCCAAGTACCTTCAATGTTGAGCCCTGTTGTGTGGTCCCTTCTTTGTCTTGATTTGTTTCTATGTCCTCTTGACAAGTCCTATATATGTGGGTTAGGAGAGGTTAAGCAGCTGCTTTTTACTCTGCTTCCATTTTAACCGGGAAGTAAAAAATTATCTGTCTACTCATTATGATGGAGTTCTCTCAACTCCCAATGTAGGGGGAAACCAAGATGCTTCTTGTCATTTGATAGCTGGTCAGAATTTGTATTATCATTTAAGTGATATGAAAATTCTAAAAACATAGGAACCTTAACAACACATGGAGAAAAATAGTACAGCAATGTTAAATGAACAGTGTAAAGAAGGATATTATATAAATTGCTTTGTTGTTTGATAAGCAAAATAGGATACTGTAGACTTTATTTCTTCCCCACCATTACCACCCCACACCCTAATACATAAACATCACATCAAGAGCAATTTGAATATAGGCATTTAGTAGAAATTTGGGAATTAGTGGTAGTAGTTGTGGGAGAAAATGGAGAGGAGTCACACTGAATTGGATTGTAGTGAAATTCAGTGTCTTAAGGCATTAAATTTCTTTTACCTATTTTCATTTTTCATTTTCTTATTGAATTCTAGGCTTTGCTAGAGATGATTTTTTTATTCACCTCCAATCTGGTTTTTTTAACTACAATTATATAAAACTGTCCCCTGATGTATTTTCTTTTTTCCTTCTTCAACATTTCTGGAATTTTAACACTTTAATTAAATTCAAGGGATATTACAGAGAAGACTGTTATCTACAACATGTAAATCTTTATGATTGGGATTCTTAAAAATCTTAAAATAT
Source organism: Gracilinanus agilis (assembly GCF_016433145.1). Classification (NCBI taxonomy): domain Eukaryota; kingdom Metazoa; phylum Chordata; class Mammalia; order Didelphimorphia; family Didelphidae; genus Gracilinanus; species Gracilinanus agilis. The sequence goes on from NW_025361760.1 coordinate 1,288, forward strand.
TTGACATTTCAGTAAAGCTCCTATATTGAGTGTACAAGCATGTACAGATGCATGCACACATGCGCACACACACACATCCCTCTCTATTTCGAATCATCAGATAGTGTTTCCTAGATTTGATAAAAACATTTTTTAACATTTATTAATATTCATATTCATTTTTAACATGGTGACATGATTCATGCTTCACCTTTCCCCTTCAACCACCCCCCCGGACACCCACCACCCATGGCCGATGCGCATTTCCACTAGTTTTGTCGTGTGTCCTTGATCAAGACCAATTTCCAAATTGTTGGTAGTTGCATTGCTGTGGTAGTTTCGATTTCACACCCTCAATCATGTCCACCCCGACCCATGCATTCAAGCAGTTTTTCTTATATGTTTCCTCTCCTGCAGTCCTTCCTCTGAATGTGGG
>NW_025361761.1:0-1176 GCF_016433145.1 Gracilinanus agilis
TCTCTAATTTCCTCTACTGTAAAATGGGAATAATAATAGCACCTACCTAAGTAGTTATTTTGAGGATTGAATAAGATGATATATATTGAGTGCTTTGCAAATCTTAAAACACTATAGTATATAAATTCTATTATTATTAGCTTTAAGGAAGCTATTTCCTCTCTGGAAACTTCCTTCAGTTTCTAGAAAACAGAGGTAATAATGCTTCAATTACCTATCCTATAGGGTGATTGTAAGGATCAGAAGTATATGAGGTGCAGTGTAACCATAAAACACTACATAGTTGTGAGTTATTATTATTGCTGTTATTGTTATAATGATCTTGGAGATTTCAGAGGTAGCATTCCTTATTACTTGACCTGTAAAAATGACTTTTCAGTAGCTGTCCCTTTAAAGGCCAGTTGAGAGAAGAGCTTTCCCCAAAAGGCAAGTTGACCTGTTTCCATTCTGTTCTACTTAGGCTCTGAGTCCTCAATAATCCAGCTAACAGGAAGTGATGCACCTGGGGTCCAAGCATGACCCATTGTCCAATAGCTGGGCCCTTTTCCCACTGCTCCTTGGTTAGCTTTCTAATTGCCACTGACAGCTGTAATTAAAGTCTCTTGTAAGGCGGGGAGGGAAGGAAGCATTTCCGGCAGTGCCAAGCTGCAGCTTGTTATAGTAATTGTTCCAATTTAAGATTAGCTGGGCGAGGGCTGTGCCAGGAAGAGAAGAAGAGTCCCAAAAGCAAGAGCAAGAGCAACGAGGAAGAGGAGAAAGAGGAAAAGAAGGAAGAAGATGGAGAAGACAAAGAAAAGAGGAAGAACAAGAGGAGAGAATTTAATGAAAAGAAGAGAGCAATCATTTATTTGGGACTGGAATCCTCTTACCATGACTGTTTGTTTACTGTAGTGTCAGAGATGCCCAACTGTAAAAAGCTATAGCTTTGGTGACAGGAGTGAGTGAATAGTACATAGATCCTGAAAAGACACTTTCAGGTTGGATGTGGTGTTACATGCCTGTACTTGAAGCTACTAGAGAGGCTGATGCTGGCAGATTTCTTGAACTAAATAATTCTAAGCTATAGAAGGCAATTATAGATTAGATATCTACATGAAATTTGGCATTAAAATAGAGATCCCTAAGGAGTAGGGGGGGAGGAGGCACACCAACTTGTCTTAAGAGAGGAGAACCAGG
>NW_025361762.1:0-6462 GCF_016433145.1 Gracilinanus agilis
CAACATGTAACAGAATAGAGAATCTAAGTATTAATTCTCTCAGTAAGATTTTTCACAACAAAAGCTGAGGTGTTACATTTTGCTGGAAAAGCTTCTGGCCATTTAGTTAATCTATCCACTATTACTAAAGTATAACTATAACCTTGACTCCTTGGCATTGTGATGTAATCAATTTGTAAGCATTCCAATGGTGTGTAAGCTAAAGGTTTTCCTCCCAGGCTGTGAACTTTTGTGATTGTCTGGTTGTAATGCATACAAACTTTGTACCTCTGTGAAACTCTCATAGCAACTTTATATATGCCCCTCACATTCCAATACCTATTTATGGAATCTGCCATGCCCAGACTTCCATAATGCCCTTTCTGGTGTAGTACATTGCAAAAGGTGAAATATAGGAATTTAGGTAACATAGGTTTTCCATTTTCTCCCAGCCAAACTCCATTAACAAGGTATGCACCGTGATGTTGCTTCCAATCCTTCACTTCGTTTGGGGAGTATGCATTTTTGAGATCATCTTCCTCCACCAAAGATAAGTTCAGAATTGAAAGTGGTCCATACTTTGCTGCATATTTGGCTGTGATATCTGCACGTTTGTTCTCTAATTCCACTGGTCCTTGGATTATGGTATGAGCTTTGCAATGGATGACTGACACTTGGGCTGGTAATTGGATTGCATCCAACAACTGATTGATTAAATTGCCATATGCTATTTGTTTGCCATTGGATGTAATGAAGCCTTGTTTTTTTCCAAATTTTAACAGAATGATGCACAACTGAAAAAGCATAATGTGAACTGGTAAAAACATTTGCTTTGCGATTTTCTGCAAGTTTCAGAATGTGTATCAAACTGACTAATTCTGCTCCTTGAGCACTCATGGTAGGTGGTAATGATGAGTACAGTCTGTCAGTACAGCTGCTCCGGTATATCTCTGATTGTCTACTATATATGACGATCCATCTGTGAATAAGATAATATTGGGGTCTCTCATGGGCTTATCATCTAAATCTGGTCTTGTTTTATGCATGATGTTAAGTGCATCTTCACAGATGTGTAGACTTTCTCCTTCCAGAGGTAAATTGGGAATCAGAGTCGCAGGATTTAAGTTTCTGCACCAGTGAAAAGTTATATTTTCATTAGCCAACAAGATTGCTTTGTATTGTGATAGTCTTTGTGAGGTGAATGCTTGCAAGTTGGTGTTTCTCAAAGTAGATTCCATTTGGTGTGTGGAAAATATTTTCAGTTCATTCCCTAATACCAAGGATGAAGACTTTCTAATCATGACGGTTACAGCAGCTATGGCTTTTTGACAATTAGGCATACCAGAAATCACTGAATCTAATTTAGAGCTGTAGAAAGCAACTGTTCTAAGTCTATTGCCGAATATTTGTGTGAGAACACTGGAGGCTATCCCTTTATCTTCGTGTACTTAAAGTAGGAATGGTTTGTCATGATCAGGGATACCTAGGGCTAGAGCTGATAGAGTAAGTGATTTTAATTTCTCTAATCCATGAACATGATCTTTATTCAGCTTTAAAGGTTCTGGAAGTTCCTTCCTGGTTAGCTCTATCAGAGGTCTTGCAATGTGAGCATAACCTGGAATCCGGTTTCTACAGAAGCTCATTATTCCTATAATTGCCCTGAGTTGCTTTTTGGTCTTTGGCAAACTCAAATTTTGTATATCCTGTGTTCTCTTTTGGGAAATTCTTCTGGAGCCTTTCTCTAGGATGAATCCTAAATAATTTACTTTTTTCTTCACGAATTGAAGTTTCGATTTGGAAATTTTATGACTCCTTTTGCCTAGCTCTTTGATTGAGTGTACGCTATCAGTGTAACAAACTTCAGCAGATGGTGACATTAACAGGATGTCATCAACATAATGTACCATTTTGCTGTTTTGGAAGGTTATCGCCTCAAGGTCTCTCTGCAGGATTTGACAGAAGACCAAAGCTGAATCCGCGAAACCTTGGGGCAAATGTGTCCAATAGATGGATTTGCCTTCCCATGAGAAAGTGAACAGCTTCTGGCTTTCTCTATGCAGGGGAACAGAGAAGTACGCAGAGCTCAGGTCCAGAACAGTAAACCAAGCAGCTTCAGGTGGAATGGCTACAATGATTTGTGATGGACTTGGTACCATGGCATAGGTCTTTTGCACATGGTCATTTATTGCTCTGAGATCTTGTACTAAATGCCATTGAGTCTTCCCATCAGGAGATAATTTGGCTTTCTTTACTGGCATGATTGGAGTATTGTATTGTGAAAAGCCATATTTTAATATACCCTGCTTTAATAAACTCTCTATGATGGGTTTCACTCCTTCTATCACCTCTTGGCTAAGTCTGAACTGAGGAATTCTTGGAGGTAAACCTTATTTTACCTCTATCTTTACTGGTTCCCCTGACAATATCCTGCCCACCTCATTTATTTATTTAGCCCACACATAATCTGGAATATCATCTGGAACCTCATAGATGTTATCAGTCAATTGGTATGATGGTTCCTCACTACATGGGTCTAAAAATAAAATGGGATGGTGTTTCAGAGATCTCTTGGGTATGTGTAAATAAATTTGTCCATCCGGTTGACATTGGATGGTTGCGGCCAATTTGCATAGGAGATCTCTTGCCATGAGGTTTGAAGGACATGATGGCATCAATAGGAAGATGTGTTCAAGAGTTAGAGGTCCAAATTTTAGCATTTTAACTTTTAGCTTTGCGACTTGTTGTGGTACCCCAGAAGCTCCTCTTACTCTTAAACTTCCTTAAAATTGACATCCTTCAGGTGCCTCGCATAATACGGAACAAGTTGCACCAGTGTCCAGTAGTCCCTCATAGTGTACCCCCCCCTTTTCTAGGGTAACTAATGGTTCTCCACTGCCATTAGACTTCACTGGCACTAGAGTTAATAAAGAATACTCAGTATTTTGTGTATACTTATCATCGATTCTGTGTTGCGTATGGTCTTTTGTCTCTAAACCCAAACTTCCTATAGCACCATTAGGCAAGTTCATTTTAGAATCAGGAATACAGAAAGCAGGCTTAAAGAGCATTCTTTCATTGAGAGCTTGTAAGTCTTTGTCATTTTTGCAAATTTCATGTTGGCTTTCTCTAAGGGCTTCAGAAATGGAGGTTGATTTGATTTACCTTCCACTCTGCTATTTAAAGATGTCAAGATTCAAATCAGAGATTTTCCCCTCAGTGGTATCCAGGAATGTATGGTAGTTAGATTGTGTTCCCTTCAACACTTCAGGCACAACTACTGATTCAAAAGCTGACTAATGTTCTCTATCTTGCCCTGCTGTTTCTGTGAATGACATCAGATGATTTTTGTTATCAATCACAGCAACAGTTTCATTGATATTATGATTAGCCGCACCAGTTACTGGAGAAAACAACTGTTCCCTATCTCTTCCCCAAAGTTTTGGATGAAATTCTGTAGCTAAGGGGTTGAGAAAGGTGGATTTGGAATTTCCTAAACAGGTGCTATCATCCTGCAGTTCAGTGGGTTGTGTCTTTAAAATCAAATCTTTGCCAACATCTAGACTGTCTTGCTCTTTAACCTCCAACTGTGACACCATGTCTAAAGCACATGAATGGGAAAGAATTTTGGCATTTAATTCCCCCCATGTTACAGAAAGTGTTCCTTTTTGGAAACTTTGTAAATCCTCTCCATAATGTTCTTCATCCAAGTTGCCCCTTTGTTTTATACTTGGAATAAAGAGAGGAATTTTAGTTTTTGATGATTCTGAACATGATTGCAAAACTACTTGATGTGAGTTGTTGAAATGGTGTGTTTGATCTTTATGCTTCTCATCCAATGTGTGTGATTTGGAATGAGAAAGCTGATCCCTTATATAATCATCCTCATTATTGCCAAAGATTTCTCTGGACATTTGCATTATCGCTTCCCATTGCTCATTATCTACCACAGATCTATGTGTATCTTCTGTGTCAATTACTTTAGACACTTGCTCTACTTTGTCCAGATTTCTTATTTTGCTTTCCTCACTTATATTAGACTCTGCCACACCCAAATTACATTGATTAGAAGGTTTTAAATCAGGAATCTCAATTCATAATGATTTCTTCCGTTTTGTTCCCATTTGCACATATCTTTCCATGTCATCTAATGAAGGTGTTTGACTGTATTTTTTACATGCATTATTGCAGCATGCACCCTCATGTTTATTCTCATCATTTCTCTTGGATTCATTATTGTTCTTAGACCATTTAGAATTATAAAAGGTCTTTCTGTTGTCTCTGTCTCTTTGATTATTGTTTCTAGAAAAATCTGTTTGTTGCCTAAATCTACAAACACGAAGGACGTGCCCAATCCGTCCACATAGGTAGCAACATGGGGACAATTTTGATCTTTGGGTGTTGTTAGCAGGTTGCCTAAATTGATTTTGATTTCTACTTTTTTGAAGAGCAAAATTTTTCACTTCCTCTATTTCCTTCTCCCGTTTTACCTATTTCAATTGGCATTTCAAATATGCTATCACTTCATCTTTATTTGTATCAGATTGCCTAGCCAATCTTGCCTCTTTCTGTCTCGAATCACGTTGGTATGCCGCCTGTTGCCTAACATCTTCCAGTGGTAGTGATTCCCACTGTGGACAACTCTGTCTGAAATAGTTTTGTATTGGGATTGAGGTTCCCTTTACAAACTGTCTCCTTATGTGGTCAATTGTATCCTGGGCATGTGTGTCTCTAAGTCCAAGAATCATTTCTGTAGCTTCAATGACCCTATCCAAAAAACTACTCGGGTGTTCTTCTTCCCCTTGCTTCAGTTTTTAGAATTTTTGCCAGGCATTTGGTCTTTTGGCATGTATTTCATTGCTTCTATTAAATCTGCTCTGCATCTTAATAAATATCTCATATTAGCGTATCGTGTAAAATCTAGGTCCTGATGAACCTGAGCCTACGATTCCAAATTGGGATTTGTCCTAGTTTCATTGAGGAATTTTTCCTTTTCCAAGGGAGAGTAAAATTCCCCCAAAAGAAATTCTACGTCATCAAAACTAGGGTTAAACAAAGTGAACACCCTTTTTAATTCCTTTAGGCTCTTGAAAGGTTTTTCATAGAATCCGGGGAATCGCCTTTTCAGAACTTCCTTATCGCTAGGAGTGAATGTCTTGTATGTCTTTACGTGCACCACCCCCTCTCCTGGTTGAACAATAGTCCTGACCACAATCGGTAATACAGAGACCACAGCATTTTGGATAGGTTGATCTTTCTCGGTGTTATTTTGTCCTAAAAATTTGGATTCCACTATCTCTAATTGGAGGATTGTGTGCTTGTCTACCTCTTTGCCCTCTCGAATTTGTTTCAACACTTGGAACAGTAGCTTGATATTCTCTACTAGTTCTGTGGACTCAGTATCAGTTTTTGGAGGAGATACCTTGAAGTAATTGTACAGGTGAGTTAAAACCGCTTTAGAGATTGTAATGAAGTGCCAGAGAGATAGGGTAATTTCCACAGCCGTGGGGATGAAGCATATGCACTCAGCTAGTGTAAAGGCAAATCATTTATAGTAATCATATATTTCTATCATTTGTTGTACTAGATTTGGGACCTTTACTAGCCAAAAGTTGTATAAACCCTGCATAAGTGACCAAGCTAATAATAAAAGACTGCCTAAAACAAATGCCATTCTTGCCAGATTCATTTTCTTTCTGAATCAGAAGATTGTAGGTTGTTTTTTTTGTTGTTGTTGTTGTTGACTGTGCTCACCAGATGTTATAAGGGGATAGTAAGGATGCATAAGGAATCTGCAGGATGTAATATGGGGCTGAAGCTAGGGTAATAACTGGTAGGAATAGGGAATAAGGAAATGCAAGGGACCCAAGGCTGAAGGTAATCAAGGGAATATTGCAATCAGTTATGCACCCCCCCTGCACTACACCAGATATTTTTAGCTCCTTTATCATCCAGAGATTTCCCAATCCATTCCAGTTTTATATGGGGCATTGAAGGGATGGAGAGAACCATGGATGCCTATTCCAGGGAGTTTGGGAACCAGTAGGTTAGATCTTCTCAGAATGATATTCAGTGTTCTAATTTAGAGGGTGGAACAGTAGCAGCCAGGCAAAGAGTGAAGAAAGCCCGATGAAGAAAATATTAAGGCCTAACCAGTATATATGAGTACCCCCCAAACAACCAAGAAAACCTACAATAAATGAAATGACTAACTATGTTTCTAGCTGAATTATGTAGGCATGCACAACATTTCTCCCAAAAGAGAAGTATTGGATCATGGGTATGTAATTTCACATATTCTTTCAGATGTGGTCACTTTATTTGTTTATTATGATTAACTTAAGAAAAAACAAACTCCTTCTATCCTAGAGCCAAATTAAGTATAAATGCTAAGGCAGAAAAACATAAAGGCTTTGGAAATGTTGAGGAACAAATACAAAGCCACAAAGCAAGGAAGTATCAAGTCTAGATTTGAACCTGGGATCT
>NW_025361763.1:0-4330 GCF_016433145.1 Gracilinanus agilis
TAATGGGGTACCCTTCCTTGGACTTTTTCTTCATTTATTTATATAATTAGAAATGGAAGGGACCATATAGGTATTCTATTACAAAACCCTCATTTTACAAACAAGGAAATACTTATATCACAAGGAGTATAGAATAGCAATATATTTAACCCTTCTCTTCTGACCACAAACCTAGTGATCTGATATTGAATCCTTCCCAGAAAACAGATTTTGATGGACCAGCATGGGTAGCTCTAGTCATCTGAGGGTATTGGGGCTTGGATACTGCACAGAGAGGAAAAAAGATACAGAATGGAGAGGTGGATAAAATAACTTGACCTATCTTTAGCATACAACTAGTGAATTGTTTGTTGAGTAGAAGTGAACAAGGACAGGATATTCTCTGTGCGTGTGTGTATGTGTGTGTGTGTGTGTGTGTGTGTGTGTGTTTGAGCATGTGTGTATATGTGGGTTTTCTCCAAGATTTAACAAGATTTCTTAGAATCCAGAATACAAGAGGGATTCCCAAAAAGGAAAGGAAAGCCTCTAGGAGGATACATTCCTATGAGAGGTCTTCAGGAAGAGAGTAAATGACTACTTGTCCAGGAGGCTATAGAATGAGATTCTTGGTTATGTCTGGGCTGGGTTAGATTGGATGGCCTATGTAGTCTTTTATAACTTTGTGATTTTAAGATTTGTCATTTAATGGTACTATCATCAATTGAATCAAACAGGATTTATTAATTAGCATTTGATATGTGCTAGGCACTAAAGTAAATATTGGGGACACAAAGATAAGAAATGAAATAATTTTTGCCCTCTGGGGAGCTTATATTTTAACAAATGTTTTTATTTTTAATATTAAGTTAAATATTAAAAATATGTTTAAAACATTGTTCTTTCAATGTCACAATCAGTGCCAGATGAAGCAATATAGGGTGGTCTGTTAAGTTTGGGGACACACAGAATTTGCAATCAGATGGTCTTTTTTGGAATCCCTGCTCTGTCATTTGCTAGAAAACCTGTGTGTGGACATTCCTGTGGGAAGCTCAGAACTCAGGACCTCAGTTTCCTCATCTATAATAGAAAGGGGTTGGCCTAGATGTCTTACAACTCTCATTTGGTAAGATCCTTTTTCTCCCCTCTTCATATTCCAAGACCATTCTGGGGCAACAAAACAAAACAAAAACCCAACAACAATAACAACAAAAAGCCCAAGGACAACAGCAGAATGCTTGGTATCTTTCCCTTTGCATTGGAATTTGACCCCTTTCTTTTTCTTCTCTTTCATTTTGTGAGCTGCATTCCCACTTCTTTCCCCTTTAACATTCCAACCAAATATCTTGAGATTATGTAAGCCAATTATTTTGCATGGAAAGGCTGTGTTCCTACCCTGTTAGCTACAGTTGCTAGGCTGGCTCTGGCTGCATGTAAGAACTCTGTTAAAACCTTAGTAAACATTATTAAGCACAAAAAATGATGATAGCTAAATCATATCTAAGCCTTAGGCTAATGGAATAATACATTGCACAAGCCAAGAACAAGGAAAAAGAACAGGAGGAATTCTGCGTTTATGAGCAAGCAGAGTAATGGGTTTGGGGGGAGAGGAATACCCACATATGAACAGGTAACAAATAGTTGTGTGTATCTTACTTAAGCAATTTTGGTTTCTACAGCCCAAGTGGTATTGGTAGCTTGATTATGACCCCATGCAAAAAAGCTGAATTAGGTTAGGTTTGTATTTCTCTTGATAGCAATGTCACAGAGGGTTAGTTAGGCAGGAGTCTAGGCATCCGAACATTGATTTGAGTCCTCATTCTACCAGCTATGAAACTGACCTTCAATTTTCTCATATTTAGATTGGGATAATTATGTTTGTATTACCTACCTCACAAAGTTGTTATGAGGAAAGCTATAACAAAGACGAGCAGAATGAGGACTGAGAAAGGCCACTGGGAACAGCAACTAATAAGGTGTGCAATGGACATGTGAGTGGAGTGGAGGGATCTGATTTGAAATGGGATTAAGAAGAGAGTGGGACATAAGGAAATGGGAACAATGAGAGTTGATACCTTTCCAAGAAGTTTGGCTCTGAAATGGAGAAGAAATATAGGATGAGAGCTGGGAATGTGAAAGAGCCAAATGAAGTGGGCAACTTTCAGAAATACTCCTGCACAAATGTCGTTTCCTTTTATGAATCCCCATGTATCTCATGTATTTGGAGATAGTCCTGAACATTTTATGAGGAAGTGGATTTATGCTTATACTTCTAGCAAAGTGGCTGGAAAAAAAATTAATGAAAAAACAGAAAAAAAGAAAAAAATCACATATGGAAACTTTTGTAAACGTAACAAAAACATAAAATAGCAGAGACTGGAGAAATGAGAACAAACAGCAAAAAAGTTTAAAAAAAAGGTTCCTAATAAAATAAAGAAATACGATGGAATAAAAAAGGTGATGAGAAATCCTAAAGAGGTAATGGTGCTTCACTAATAACAATTAGGCCCTAAAAAATGAGAATGAAACTACCATAAGAACTTTTAGATCTACTGAAAAGCTTATTAAAAGGATTAAAGAAAATGTAAGGAAGAAAATTTATGTTCTTAAGGAAAACTTTTAAAAAGACAAGAGAATCAATGGTTTGAAATATAAGGAAAAAAAGTTCTAGTTGAGCTCTGGATATTTTGAGAAAGTGAAGGACAGAGATAGGGCACAACAGTATAGAAATTCAATAAGAAATATCAAAACAAAGTTTATTGCAAATATTAGAGAATTCTACAAACTAAAAAAAAAAACAACTAGCCTTAAAAATAGGGTTGAGAGACATAAGAATCATTGTCTTCCCCCCAAAACATGATGAAGCAAATAGCCTGAAAACTGCATTTCAGGAAATCATAGATTAAAATTGCCTGGACATATCAAATTTAGAGGACAGAATACGGATTAACATAATTCATAGGAAACTGTCAGAAAACTACACATTTTACTTCCTATAGTTTAGTTACTAGGACACAGAGCTTTATAGTCAAGGAAAGAATCTTATAAATTGTCAAGCAGAAATTTACTTATTCAAGGATGCAAATTAGAAAGGCAGGGGACAATTCACCAACAAAACAAAAAGATAGAAATAGATAAGATGTGATAACTCTAAAAAGTAAAGGAATGTGGCTTTTTCCTAAGGATAACTTGTCTTACAAATGAACATATTCATATGTGAAAAAAAAGAAATTTGCAATAAAAATCAATGACTTTTATTGATTGCTCTTGAGAAAGCCAAGGAAATGCAAATCCAGTGAGCAAAAGAAACTTACCAAAGGGATTAGAAACATAGAAAACTTATAGGAAGAGATACAAAACAAAGAAAGAAAAACCAAAGAAACAACATCTAAAATGACTACAAAAATGTACATAAACTCTTAAAAGGAACTGAACTCTGGTCAGATAAATTGGACAATATCACTACCACATGATTGAGGTTAAAACACCTGTTTTTCCTTTCTTTTAACAAACACTAGATTAAAAAATGATAAATTATAAGTAAAGTCAGGTATGAATTATATTGGGCAGTTTTACTTAATTGTTTTTAGAGAATGTACTTTGTCAAGTCAAGGAGAGGTTGTTTTGGTGCTGTTGGGAAGTATCTTTTGCATCAAAACAACATCTCATAGGTATGCATACGTATAATTTCATGACAACTGCATTGTGAAGTAGAATTCTGCCAATTAAGATGAAGCAAAAAAATGTTTTAGTGATCAGGTGCTTTGGGGTCTCTCCAATTGAGCAGCAACAACTGTCTTTCCTACCTGTCTTGAAATTCCTATCAATGAAATCCTTTGGGTTGAAGAGTAACAGTTGTATTTTCCACAAACTTAATTCTAACTCTCATCTTTATAGCTCAATCTTTATTCTCCCCACATAAATTTCTACTGTAAATTTACTTGTATATATTTAGTGTACATATAGTTTCCCTTAATAGATTGTAAACTCCTTGAGAGCAGAGAATAGTTTTTGTTTTTGTATTGCCAGTAACTAGCACATAGTAGGAATTTAGTACTTGCTGAGCAGAAATGAATGGGAGGATAATTCAAAAGATGTTTCCTGTCCTGAATAGGTGAAGGGAAATCCTGGTTTCTATAATGCTCTTTTATTAGTAGATTAGTACAGAAAATTGACTAGGCTAATAAATTGTCCTATTAGAAAGCTCAAGAGTCCAGATTTCAGGCGATGAGATACAAGTAATTTCTTCTTCTTTCTTCTCCTTCTTCTTCTTCCTTCTTTCTCCTTCTTTCTCCATCTTTCTTCCTTCTTTCTCCATCTTTCTTCCTTCTTCTTCCTTCTTTCTCCTTCTTTC
>NW_025361764.1:0-1818 GCF_016433145.1 Gracilinanus agilis
TAATAAATATTTATATTACATATAGTCAAACAAAGAAAAAATCACTCATCTTTTCAAAAGTCTATAAAGTAATGGGATGTAACATCTCATTCAAAGATCCATGTCTTGGAACCACACTTGGAATTCTTCAAAAACCTCAGGATTATCAATGGTAATCATAGAGAATGTTTCCATTAAGGAACTTGATGATGGAGAAGTGGAGGAATCCAGGGTTCCTAGATTATTTCTGTCAGATAGGGATAAAGAATGTCCCACCAAAAATGAACAGAAATAAGTGGTAGCTACAATTTAAGTTAGTTATGGCAGCACTTTTAAAGTTAAATTTAGAAGATTTAGAAGATCCTATGTGATCTCTAGTATAGGATTAAAAAATAATATCCAAAAACTCCAAGTATTATATTTCATAAGATTTATTAATAATAACTAAAATAAAAAGCTAGAGTAAAAAGGGTCCTAATCCAGCCACGGTCATGCGAGGAAAGAGAGAGAGAGAGAGAGAGAGAGAGAGAGAGAGAGAGAGAGAGAGAGAGAGAGAGAGAGAAGGTGGGCTTAAAGCAAACTTATAAACAACACATGAAGATGCAACATCAATGAAGGGAAAAGGATTCTGGGTAATGTAGTTCAGGGTTCAAGATTTTCTAATTACACACTAGAGAAATGGTAGATGATCATTTGTGTCCCATAGTTGAAATCATCTGCCCAAATTGCTAGAAAGGTCAACTCTTTTTGATGTTGCCAACTGTGGTGACCATTTCTAGATCAAACTCTGCCACTAATTTGAGTATAGAAAATTTTGTTTTAACATGCATAAATTAATCTCTCTGGGAAATGAGGCAGTTGGATCAAATGATTTCTAAGATTCCTTCAATTTCTAGGTGTTTTATAATTCTTCCTTTGGCATTGCTCCTTTATTAGTGGTTTCTAGGATGACTTCCCCAACAAGATGAAATCCAGTGAAGGGAGGTAATGTGGTATAGTAGACAGAGCAAGAGACTTGGACTCAGGAAGATCTAAGTTTAAATTCTGTCTTAGGTACTTTCTAGTTGTGTGACCCTGGGCAAGTCACTTAACCTTTCAGTGCCTCAAATGGAGATAGTATTAGTACTTATCTCCAAAATTTGAGAGAATCAAATGTTCTACATACATAAACACTCATTTTTAAAATATCATAAAGCGTTATATAAATGCTAGCTATTATTTGTTTTAAGAGGAGTAAATAGGGTCATAATTAGATCTTCTTTTGCCTAAGGCCACACTAGTTTTGGAAGACTGTTGCATTATTGAGTCAGGATAAAGAATAATCTAGCATGTCTTTAGAGAAATGGTGTTCATTTAATCATTGGACAATTATGGTGGAGAGAATGATCTGTCCCACTGAGGGTCTGGCTCTTGTCCTCAGAAGAATGGATGAGGGCTGAAGGAAAGGGCATTGTAGTGATATGCCCCCAGAAGGGAGGGTGATTTTGATTATAAGCAGAAGACTAGGAGGTATGATGCTCAGGAAAGTCAGTCCTCAGGATAATGGAGGGAAGAAGCAAGCTCTTATGGATGCTAGCTGGCCCTGGGAAAAAGTCCTGATCATCTTCCTTCAAAACTCAGCTCACATTAGTTTATTTACAGTTTTATTTTGAGGTCTTGGTTTTATATGAATCTTCTCTTACAAAAATGATCAATATGGAAATTTTTGCATAATCATACTTGTGTAACCCAGAGAATTACAGATAACATTTCTCCATATAGGAATACGAATAATTAGGTCTTATTGAAACCCTTAAAGAGGCAAATTTAAAATTAAGAGTTTTCTTTCTTTCCCCTCTG
>NW_025361765.1:0-1475 GCF_016433145.1 Gracilinanus agilis
AGAAAAACCTTTTTGAGAAATAAGCCTAGCCAGACATGGTGCTGGGGAAAGCTAAAGCTAGTGATGAATACTCAGCCGTTCAAAGCTGGACCAGGCTTTGCCATACCGTTCATGTGTCTTCCCTGAGTCCAGCCCCACTATGGTGAGCCCCTGGGAGCAGATTGTCATCAGGCTCCTGGAGGACGAGCATGTCGGCCTGGGTCAGGAAAACAGCATGTCATGTGGTATTACTTGGTGACCGATATTGGGATCAGGCTTGTGAATGGCTACTGAACTTTCAGTCTGGGAGAGATAAGGAGGCTCAGGCACCTAAATGGATAAATAATAAATAAAATAAGCACAGTAGAGTGAAGGAGAAAATGAACAAACAATCCAGTGATCTTCCTGCTATGCCACAAAGCTTCTTGGAGCTGAGATGGCCACGAAAGATCAGACCACGAAATCCATGGAAAGCAGGACTTGAAAGAACAGACAACCTAAAACCTAGGCCGGGACTCCGTCCACTCTCCCATTAGTAACCGATTTTTTAAATGTCAATGCTTTGTTGATCCAATAAGATCAAAACTTTGGACATTTGGAAGAGAAAAGGGAGGTGCAGGTGAGAAGGAAATATTTGGATCTTGGCCTAGCAGGCTCCCCCCCTGCCCATTTTTAGTGCCATGTTATTTCTGAAGAGACTCCTAGAAAAAAAAGAGCTTCATTCCATCAGGCTGCTTGTAAAAGTGTCTGAAAGATGTTTTATCACATAAATTAAACCAAAAACAAGCAAAGAGGAGAGCCCCCCCACCCCCCAAAATAACAAACAGAATCAGTGAGTTCTGACTTCACTTTGCAGCTTGTTGTCATTGCTTATACTACAGAGGAGTTGTGCTAAACTCAAGACAGATGGTGCCTAAAGACTGACCACACATGGAGCCTGGCAGGCCCACAGGTGGGCTGGAAGGCGAGAAGGACCTGTTTCCATTGTGAGGGATGAGCACCGTTACTTGGCTTCTGGGCTGGGGATGGCAGAGTTAGACTGGGCAGACTGGCAAAGCTCTGCCATAGCTAGACAACATGGCGTCACTGCTGTCCAGACCAGACTGGACACGGTGTGCGAGCAGACATGGACGGGGCCCCCTCTCGGGGGGCCTGTTTAGAGCAGGTCCTCGCCAAGTGTTTGCCCAATGGGTAAGTGGATGTCGATGCCCATCTTCCATCCAGGGGCGCCAGAGGCCTCCTCTTACATGTTGCTGCTGCTCTAGAGGAGACGAAGGTCTCTGCTGGTGCTGGTACTGGTGCCAGTGCTCCCACCTCTACTAGTACTTCTAGCACTACTACCACTACTTCTTTATTGCTTCTACTAGTACTGCTACTAGTAGTGTTACCTCTACTGCCACTACTATCATTACCACTATTGTTTCTACTACTAGTATGACCTCTACTACTACTTCTACTAGAACTGCTACTACTGTACTACTTCAACTACTTTACTG
>NW_025361766.1:0-3791 GCF_016433145.1 Gracilinanus agilis
GATTGCTGTAAATTACATTTTAATTAAAATGTAAATGTTTATTTATTGATTAGATTGATTAATTTCACCATCTTGTACTTAGCAATGACCTGTAGACTTTATAATCTGTGAGGAACCCTATATCCTAAAGAAAGGACTTTAGCAAGCTCGACCCCCTCATTTTACAGATGAGAAAACTGATAGCTGGCAAATTCCCACAGTTTGAGATTAGGACTCAGGTCGCCTGACTCTAGTCAATGTCGTTTCCTGTACTTAATGCTTCTCTTATACATAGTAGACACTGAGTAAATAAATGCCAGCTAAATTGAACTGTTGAAACTAATTGATCAAGTGACTAGATATATGAAGTCTTGACGCTAGGGATTATAAGAAAGAAACTGCTCCCCTTGAGTTATTCCTATCTCCAGCCTGAACCATACATCCCTGCCTAAGCAATAATTTAACACCTGTGGAGTCTACTTCTCTCCTGGCTCTCATCTCAGGACTATGAAGGGGTAACGTCACTCAGGGACCCCAGCAAGTGAGAAACAGTAATAATAGCTAAAATTTATATAGCACTTGAAGATTTGCAAAGTGCCTTATGGTGGTCATTTCATTTGTGCTCCACAACTGCCCTGAAGGTAAATGCTTGCTATCACTTTCAATCAACAGATAAGAAAATTGAGGTTAGGGGAGGTTAAATAGTCATAATGTCAAGGGTCACATAGCTATTAGTTGAAAGCAGTTTTCAGTTCCAGCTTTATGACTTACAATTAGTAAGGTGACTCTGTTCAATCCTTGTACATATAAATTTCTTCCCTTGTAAAAAAGGTGAGAATATAATAAAAAAGGCATCATTTCCTTTAAAGAGTTCACATTTTAATGAAAGAGACAACAACTACATATATATGTGTTATGTAGAGATGGAAAGCATGGAATCCCTGCAAAATACAGGGACAGCCTCACCCAGAATTCCAGGGGACTTCCATGCTTTCCATCTCTACATAACAATATGGCATATTACATTTGTGGTTGTTCATGGGTTGTTTTTTTTTTTCCAGTTGTGTCCGATACTTTGTGACTCCTTTTGGAGTTTTCTTGGCAGAGATACTTAGAGTAGTTTGCCATTTCCTTCTCTAGCTCATTTTATAGATGAGCAAACTGAGGCAAACAGGGTAAAATGACTTGTCCAGAGTCACACTGTTAAGTATCTGAGGCCAAATTTGAACTGGAGAAGATGAGTTTTCCTAACTCCAAGCCTGGCACTCTATCCACTATGCCACCTACCTACCTTTATATCTAAGTACTAAGTAGATTAAAAAAAAAAACAAACCTAACAGTCTTAGACATGAATGTAGTAGCATTTGGGAGGACAGGGAAAGAACTCCTGTAGAAGGTAACTTCCCTAATGGGGTGTATGAGGAAAACACATTATAAACCTTAAATGTGCTCTATAGATATGAGCTATTATAATAAAGGAAAAAAAAGTAAAAATCCTGGCTCATCAATAATGGTGGGCTTTTAAGACACTCCAAAGCTCTTAAGGCAGCTAGAATAATATGCTGCCTCAAACTTCAAAATAATACAGGGGTAACAAAAATATAAGAAGTCACCAGAGCTTTGGCCTCATGCCATTTCAGTTACTATAAGGCACTTCAGGAATATGAAAAATAATGCTATATTTCTAATAGAGTTGGTAAGCAATCCAATTCCCAAATTTAATGAAAATCAAATAGAAGCACTAATATCCCCATTAATCAAGCAGAAGAAGATATACGGTGTTTAGGAAACAATTGTTCTCTGGGTTACATAGCTTTCATGTAAAATTCCATTAAAAATAAACCAAATCTTAGTATCCCCTTCTTGGGAAAATGTTATAAATAAATGATTAGATTTATATTATATCATGGGGTCAGTAGCAAAAAATATTATTGTTGTTATTGTTGGGCTCAATTCTCCTAAGAATGTAAAATCATGTTCAATAATTCATCCATCCATCCATCCATCCATCCATCCATCCATCCATTCATAGATTCATTCATTTACTCAACAAATATTTCTGGATCACCTACTATGTGTAAGGGTGTTTATTCTAACAAACCCAAGAAAGATTTTTTTCTTCAGTCAGACAGAGTCTAACAGTTTGCAATAAAGATAAACAGGAAGGGGAAAGACCAGGAGAAAAAGACTAATCTTTCACCTTCTACCTCAATTTTTTTTTCTAATTTCTTCCTTTCTCACATGCAGATATGGCTAGGAGCAAACCTCCTAGACTTTGAACACTTCTTCATATTTGTAAGTTTATGTATCTTCTAGGCACATAAAAGTTTGATAGGATGATATAACCAGTTTCCCCTGTCTTTTGCTCATCTGTCCCCTTGAAAAATATTTGTGTTGAGTATGGAGTCAAAGAGAAATGTACCAATTATGATGTAGCAGACAATGAGTAAGGAAAATTGAAAAGTGTTTGG
This sequence comes from Gracilinanus agilis, assembly GCF_016433145.1. Taxonomy (NCBI): domain Eukaryota; kingdom Metazoa; phylum Chordata; class Mammalia; order Didelphimorphia; family Didelphidae; genus Gracilinanus; species Gracilinanus agilis. The sequence continues at coordinate 2,451 of NW_025361766.1, forward strand.
AACAGCATGAAGTAGTGGAAAAACAAATGGAAGTAAGGAATCGATGGTATTTATATGATTTCTAGTAACATGCAAATAATTTAGATTTGTTTTTATTTTGTAATAGCAATGGTCATTCATGTGTGTTTTTATAGACTCTAGACCAGTGATTTCCAAAGTGGGTGCCACCGCCCCCTGATGGGTACTGCAGCGATCCTGGGGAGCGGTGATGGCCACAGGTGCATTTTACGAAAAAGGTAAAAACATTAATACATATATCTTGCCTATTAATTGCTATTAAAATTTTAAAAAATAATTTCCAGGGGGCGCTAAGTAATATTTTTTCTGGAAAGGGGGTGTTAGGCCAAAAAAGTTTGGGAACCACTGCTCTAGACAGGAGATCCAACCCTGCACCAATGAAACTGGATAGAGCTGGTTTTCCTACATTAAGTTAGTTGCTTTTCTATTGAGTGTTAGTTTTGGTACCAAACCCACATGTTTTGTTGCTTTGATATATTTTTTAATTTTATGTGTTTAAAGATTCGTTACTCTGAGAAAATCTGTAAAAAGTAGAGGTGTTAAAATGTACTTTTAAGTTACTTCAGTAACAAACACCGAGAGGAGGAAATCAAGCATTTCAAAAATTTTCAAGATCACAGCACTAAAATTCAAAGAAAAATATGGCCAAAAGTGAAAGAACTGACAAATGGCTACTAGAGGACAATCTAACTAATCCTTAAAAAACAAACAGTTTCTGAGACCTGACATCTGGCAGGACTGCCAATGATTTCCCTATGACATGACAAAGGCTTCTTGATGTTGAAATATGAGTCAGAAACTCAGGGAAAAAACACAATTATGGACAAGACAATACAAAGTCAGAAATTCAAAAGATTAGGAAAAAGTAATTTTTGCTGATGACATTTATTTTCATACTAAAACTCTTGTCAGAAGAAATCCAGATGTGTTTGGAATGTCTGGGCATCTTCATTACACTAAAAACATTGATCCAAAAATATTTCAGGGTTTGCTTACCTTCAGGGGACCTGAAATTCTTGTCCCTACTGAGCAAATGAGGGGCTCTGGTACATATATTGTTATATTGAGAAAGAGAACTGCTATTACTGAAATCCCAACATTGAGATGGAATACTCTAATGGAATCCTATAAGTACTTGGCATCGTGAAAGGTTAAGGAATTCATATAAGAAATGGAGAAAAATGTGATTCAATGGCTTATTAAATCATCTGATTTAACCTCCATTGAAAACTTAAGTTCTTTAATAAAGTTAGACTTGGAAAAATGGAGATACACTTAATTTAATTAAAGTTAATATTAGAATTAAAGTATATCTAATATACA
>NW_025361767.1:0-1288 GCF_016433145.1 Gracilinanus agilis
TCTGTTCTAAGCATCCAATAAACTCTGCCATTCTTTGTTCTAAGGCCCCCCTCACCTCTGACATTCCATGTTCTAAGATTCTTCCCAGCTCTGACATTCTCTGTTCTAAGATCCTTCCCAGCTCTGACATTCTATGTTCTAAGATCTTTCCCACCTTTGACATTCCCTGTTCTAAGATACTTCCCAGCTCTTCATTCCCTGTTCTAAGGGTCTCCCCAGCTCTGACATTCCCTATTCTAAGACCCTTCTCAGCCCAGACATTTTATGAACCTCAATTTTAAGCTTCTTTTCAGTTCTGATATTTCATGGTTCTAAGTTTTTTTTAAGGTCACATTGAATTAAGCTTCTATTTTTCCAGGCATCAGACTGACATTGGTTCTGTGACAGCAGAAAACAGTAAAACGATGACAAGAACAATAATAATATTGCCTTGTATTTATAGAGTGCTTTAAGGTTTGCGAGTTTGAGGTAGGTACTATTTTTATCATTCACCTTGTACAGATGAGGCTCATTGAGACTTAGATTAAATGACTTGCCCAGGGTCACCCAGCTAGTAAGTGTCTGAGGCAGGATTAGAACTCAAGTTTTCCTGTCTTCAAGACCTGGGCTCTAACTACTGCTCTATCGAAATCAGTTTCTTCTTCTCCATCTCTGGATTCTTTCCTTGTCCTCCTCCAGTTCCTGGCCTTTTTCTTCTCCTCCCTATTCTATCTCCAAGGAAAAGCAGCAGAAGTCAGAAATTCTACTATGCTATTCCTGGAATGGAAAGATTTAAAAATGTCCAGACATTCCACTTCACGTGCAAGAGGGGTGGATGGGATTGGAGGCCCCTATGTGAGGAGTAGGGGAGCCTTTCCTTTTCTCCCAGTCTCTAAAGGCTTCCGGCTCTCTGGAGCTGTCCCCGTTGTGCCCTCTTTCCTCACCCTGTCAATGCCGATGTTCTCACCTGGCACCCTCCACCCACACCATGGCAACCCCTTGCTGTTAGGAATATTAAGCAGGTCGATCCTTCTTAAAGGTTGCACGGATAAAGAAAATGATTTTATTTTTGTTCCTGGTGCAATATTTCCACACCGGGGGGCCATTTCTACAGGTCCTTCTATTGTTACTGTAAGATACTTGGCCTAAGGACTCTTATTATTTTGATGGAGAGGTCTTTCTTAGATAATAATAATAATAATAATAATAATAATGACGATGATGATGATAGTAAAACAACTAGCATTTATGTAGTACCTTAAGATTTATAAGTTATAACTTATAATAACAATTATTATTATATAATATA
>NW_025361768.1:0-1041 GCF_016433145.1 Gracilinanus agilis
ATACTGTGTATTGGCTCCAAGGCAGAAGAATGGTAAGGGTAGGCAATGGGGGTCAAGTGACTTGCCCAGGGTCACACAGCTGGGAAGTGTCTGAGGCCAGATTTGAAACTAGGACCTCCAGTCTGTAGGCCTGACTCTCAATCCACTGAGCTACCCAGCTGCCCCCTATTATTTTCTTTTAAAATATTTTTATTTATTTTGCTAAATGTTTCCCAATTACATGTAAAAAAAAACTTTTGAAAATCATTTAAAAAATGATTTTAATTCTGGATTTTCTCCTTTCCTTCCCTTCTCTCCTCCTTAAGAAGACAAGCAATTTGATTTTGATTATACATGAGAGGTCATGCAAAACACATTTCCATATTAGCTATGTTGCAAAAGAAAACAAAAATATCAGACATTAAAAATAAAGTTTTCAAAAGTATGCTTCAATCTGCATTCAGAGTTTATCAGGTCTCAGATCACTATCTTTTAAAAAAATATTTAATGGGGGCAGCTGGGTAGCTCAGTGGAGTGAGGGTCGGGCCTAGAGACGGGAGGTCCTACGTTCAAACCCAGCCTCAGCCACTTCCCAGCTGTGTGACCCTGGGCGAGTCACTTGACCCCCATTGCCCACCCTTGCCAATCTTCCACCTATGAGACAATACACCGAAGTACAAGGGTAAAAAAATATATATATATATTTAATTCTTAAATTCGGCCTCTCTCTTCTCTCCCCACATCACAGAAGGCAACATTTGGCAAAATATATAGTTTATGTCTTTTGTGTTTCCTTTTCTCAGTTCATTCTCTGAAGGTGAAAAATCACAAGTTTTTCTTCAAATATCAATCTGTAGCCATATACAATGTTCTCTAGGTTCTACTGATTTTTCTTTTCATCATCTCATTTAATTCTTTCCAAGTTTTTTAAAAAAGAAACTGTTCATCATTTCTTATGGTACAATAGTATTCCATTACAGTCATATACTATAGTTTGCTTAGCCATTCCCTAATTGATGGGTATCCCCTTGATTTGTAGTTCTTTGCCACCCAGAGCTGCTA
>NW_025361769.1:0-1997 GCF_016433145.1 Gracilinanus agilis
TTTAAATTTCTTATGCCAGTGCAATTATTTTTTTTTAATTTTTTTTTAAATTTCTTTTAAACCCTTAACTTCTGTGTATTGACTTATAGGTGGAAGAGTGGTAAGGGTAGGCAATGGGGGTCAAGTGACTTGCCCAGGGTCACACAGCTGGGAAGTGTTTGAGGCCGGATTTGAATTGTGCAATTATTTTTTTTAAGTGCAGCTGGCTATACTGGAAAGTGTGGGTAGGAGAAAGTACTGAGGAAATAATTATGGGGGAAGAAGGAATAACTACAGGAATGATTCCTTGTTCAAGCTTAAGGCAAGGCCAAAATTATCTAGGAGGTAGGCTCTTCAAAATTCCAATATAATCCTAAAAAGTCTGTGATAACAGCTAATCTGATAATGGGCAAATCCTACAAGAAAGAAGAGAAAGAGATTAATTATGTAGGACTACCTTATCACATTGATATACTGATTAGGAAAACAACTGAATGTAGAGTCAGGGAAGTTGGATTCATATCCTGATTCTGTTCCTTACTGTGACTTCAGCTTTTAATTAACTTCTCTGAGACTCAGGCTTCTTACCTATCAAATTCAGTGTATGGGCAAAATGAACCCTAATGTCCCTTTCAGCTTACATGGCCCCAGATATAACCGAGAAGATAGGGTTCAGTTCTTGCCTCTCACACATACTGATTGTGGGATCCTGGGCAAGTCACTTAACTCTCAGGGACACCTGTAACTCTAGAAGATGCCTTTAAGGCAACTCTCCAAATTGTAGAGCAGGTGCTAATCTGCATTGTTTGGGGATGGTGATTTCCTCATTGTGAGTTCCCTAGACCAATAAAATCAAAGGTCTAGTCCCCAAATAAGAATATGTTAACTAACATATGATAGTGTATTCCACAGCATTTAGTATAGTACTGAGTATATAATAAGTTCTAATAAATATTTATTGATTATTTAAATTTTTTCTTTTTGTCCTAGACCTGTAATTTCACTGGTTTAGTTTCCACTCTTTGTTGGAAATTCTCTCCTTTGATGGATTAAGGCAGCTAATGCTATAACATAATCATGAAAGTGGTTTAGGTAACACAAGAGGTTTTTAACCTTGATTTGATTTCCCATACAACTAATGTTTGCCAGAAGAAGAATGTAAACTTTAGTGTTTCTGAAAGTAAGATTGATTCTCAGATATTTACTAGATATGTGATCCTGGCCAAGTTTATATAACTACCTCTATTTTGTCATCTTTAAAATGTGGATAGTTATATTGCCTAACTTACAGGGTTGCTGATAGAATAAAATGAGATCATTGTAAAGTGTTTTGCAAAACTTAAAGCTCTATATAAATGTTACCTAGAATTATTAGTGTTTTTATTTAATGTTATCACATAATATTATCTATTATGGTATTTACATTAATAGTTTTATATTTTGTATAATTTATTTATGTGATATATTACTACAAATTTATTATTAGGAATAACATTATTACTAATACACTATTTTCTCTTAAGTAGTTGATATCAAATAATAAATTTCATTAAAATATTTTCAGGAAATAAACCAATAAGATAGATAGACCTCAATTAAATTATATTATCTTTTTTCTATAAAATTATCAGTACCTCAGAAAATATGCAAAATCTACAATGCAGTAACCTTACCTGGCTTAAAAGGGGGAAAGGTGTTGTTTCTCAAATGTCCAAGTTTTTCCCTTAATTTGATTTGAGACGTGACAGAATTCCCTAAAAACCCACATAGATAAGATTTGACTTACCAGACAGTTCCAGCTTGCAGGGCAGAGGAAATTGTCAAGGCTTTATCAAGGTCTTTGGTAAAAATGCCTGCTGCTAAGCCATAGCTAGTATTGTTGGCTCTCTTGACCACTTCATCTATAGTTTTAAACTTCATAATTTGTTGGACTGGTCCAAAAATCTGAGAGAGAGAGAGAGAAATATATATATATATATATATATATATATATACATATATATATATATATATATATA
>NW_025361770.1:0-1329 GCF_016433145.1 Gracilinanus agilis
ATGTATATATATATATAACTTTGATCCACTACAAGTTGGCAGAGGATATCCTCCTTGGGTGCATTATGTGTAGAATGAAGATTATAATGGCCATCCTTTCTGCCATTGCTCTCTTCTACATTCACCATCATTGCTTGATGCCACCGGTGCTGCTTCTCAACTCTGGCTTCTGTGCCATCTGATGAAACTCTGCTCATTTCTGCTGATTCTACTTGAGACCTCCTAGGCTGTATGCCTGGGAGCTATTGTTCATGTTCTTTTTGAATTAGCTCTTTCAGAGGCCAACATGCCTGGCCTCTGAATTCATCACATTCTTTAGTCTGTGTTTTTCACCTACCTCTCAGTTCCACCTAGGTGGTACTCAAAAGATCCTCTCACACAGGAGTTTACTAAGACACTTCCTCATTTCCCTCCACTGAGGGTCTTTAGGAGTCTCTGAACTCCTTTCTCAGTTAGAGTGTTTTCTTTTAGCTCTTCCCCTCTTCAGGGCAAGCAGTGCACACTGTCCAAGCCTCCCACTATATTTTTTTCTGCTGTTGGATATAAAAGTCTGCGCCTCTTTTTATTGATCCTTTCAGTTTCCATGATGTCTTTGTTAAGTAAATTATTATTTTATTATTAGTGATTTGAGGCAAACTTCCATTTTAGCTAAATAGTTTTAAATTCATTAGAGTCACAACAATATAGTTAATATCTATATAATACTTTAAGGTTGCAAAGTACCACATGTATGTCATATGTAATTATTTATATTACATCTCTTGACCTTCAACATAACTCTATGAGGCATGGTGCTATTACTATTCTCATTTTACAGATAAGGAAACTGAGGCTGAGAGGTACTAAGCGACTTGCCCAAAAATAGCAAGTGTCTGAAGCAGGATTCAAATTGAGCCTATCTTTTGATTATTTATCTGTCAAGTAGTGGTTCTAATTTAGTTGTGTTAATTCCCTCCATATTGTGGATATCAGAACTTCATCAAGGATGTTTGATAAAAAAGATGTTTTCATGCCAGTTTCCTTTCCTGTCCTAGCTGTACTGATTTTGTTCACATAAAACAAGTAAATGTTCCTTAAGTACTGATAAGCCTCATCAAGGGGACACTGTGGAAAGGGTGCTGGATTTAGAGTCAGAGGACCTGAGTTTGAAACATGCTTTTGCTGCTTCAAACAGGACCCTGGGCAGGCTGCTTAACTTCTTTGAATTAATCATAGAGTTAGATTAAATGCTTCCTTCTTGCTTTAAATCTATTGGCCCCATGATCCTGCAAAAACTGGTGTCAAGAGGTACTGGCTAAGAGATAGAGAAGAGGATCAATGGAATAGACT
>NW_025361771.1:0-4012 GCF_016433145.1 Gracilinanus agilis
TGGACAATGATCACTGACATTCAGAAAGATGTCCTGAGGCCCTGCAAGATCCTTAATCAGCCATGATTCCATTCTATTCTTACCAACTCACTACTTGCTGAAATAGGAAAGTAGACCATGACATTTTTAAAGATTGTCAACAATGGTTGAAACCAAAACCATTTCTATTTAACCTTGGGTTTACCAGAAAATTCAATTACCCAGAGGCTCCATTCCCAGAGAACTCCAGCTAATCAAGATTTCACTCTATTATGAATTCTATATTCACAAGGTTCAAATTAATGAGATTTTCCTGTATCACAGAAAGCCCACCAAGCCTTAAAGAATCAGAATTTTAGAGTTGGGAGAGAACTAGGACCTCATATAGCCAGAGGTTCTTAACCTGGGGTTCGTGAACTTAAAAAAATATTGACGGATATATTTCAACATAATTTATTTCCTTTGCAATTTCCATGTATTTTATTTTATGAATTTTAAGATAACTCTGAGAAGGGGCTCAGATTGCTAAAGGGGTCCATGACAGAAAAAATGTTAAGAATCTTTGATCTAGTCCAACCTCCTCCTTATCCAAACTAGATCCACCTCCACGGAATCATTTTGAATCAAACTTGCAATATGTGAAATGATGTAAGAATTAGAGAAAAAGGAACTGAGACACAGATAACAAAGAAAAGAAATGGAGAGGTTAAAAAGAGAAACTGAAACCAAATAAGGGAAAGGAAAAAGGGGGATAAATAGAATGTTTATTTAGATAGAATATTTGTTTATATAAATAAAATATTTAGATAGAATATTTGTTTATGTAGATAAATATTTATTTATTTATATAGACGATAGCTAGATAGAATACCTATTAATTTAGATAGATTAGATAGATAGATAGATAGATAGATAGATAGATAGATAGATAGATAATGTTTATTAAGCTTATGTGCCATTGCTATGTGCCAGACACCATGATAAGCGCCTAGTCATATGAATACAAGCAAAAAAGGCAGTCCCTGCCCTCAGAGAGATTATGTTCTACTGGGGAAAGACAATTTATAAATGGGAGCTAGAATGAGGTAGATAATATATAATAATAGAGTTAGGAGGCAGTATGGTCTGGAAGAGAAATGGTGATCAATAAATGACATGGAAACCTGGTTCCAAGGAAGATAGAGAAAAGATCACCTGTCAAAGCTCAGCATCCTAAGAGAAAAATGGAAGTGGGTAGGAAAAACCAAAAGAGAGAGGGAAGATTAAAGTTGAAATGTTTGAAGGAAGGGACCAAACCTTGAAGGAATGAAACTAAGCCCTTTAAAGGTCTCCTCCATAAATTGTCAGAAGCTCTTTTCTGCCTCAAACTCTTTGGAAAAATATTAAAGACCTCTACTGTCTGACTCCAATCTGCCTTTCCAGCCTCCTCACACTGTCCACTTAGCCAAGACATTGTAGTCATTGTGTACTGAAAACATCCTTGCCTTTGCTGGTGCTATTTCCCCCTGCCTGGTATGCCTTCCTCTTTAAAACTTGATCTTGTTTATTCTTCAAGGTCAAGTCTTACCTCTTCTGTGAAAATTTCTCTGATTACTCTCTGCCCATAATGCCCCCTTCCTCTGGCCAACAGAACTCACTGTACCAAGAGCCATAACTAATGTAGGAGACCTCATGACCCCAAATATGGAAGTCACTGACAATATTTATACTTTTGGGAGTATAAACAAATAAGTTTGGTGCCTGGTTAGCAAGAATACATAGCAAGCTCTCTCTCCACAGCAAGTCCTTCCTAGCTCAACCCTTCCCTATTCCCTACAGAAGGGTTCTCCTCAGCACAGCCTTCATGATAGCTATGGTTCTAGGTATCCTCTCCCTCTCCCCACAGGTAAAGTGCTAGTCTCTTCCATCACAGAACATTGTTATAGGGGTGTGCTGATAAATGTTTAACAACTGGATCTTTAAAAAAAATAGTATGCAACACACTTTTATCTTTAATCTTCCCTATAAATATTTTCTCCATCACTTTCTTAAGACTGATAAACAAAACAAGCCCTGCTTTGTACCACTGATTTTCTAAGTATGTAAATGCTCACAATAAAAATTTAACAATTGACTATTCTGGTAGAAACTGGCTTCAGCATAACATTGATTGTGTCCCCAAGTCCCAGATTTTCCACTTGCCCCAAATGATCAAATTCCTAATTACAGCTCTGTTTTCTCTGGCAATGAATCTTATACTTCTCATCTTACTAGGAACTGTCTTTTTTACCTGGTTAGACTTGTAGGTTCCCTGAGAAGAACTAGGTCTTGGGGCAGCTTGATGGCTCAGTAGATAAGAGTGGCATGCCTAGATATAGGAGGTGCTGGATTCAAATTTAACCTCAGACACTTCCTAGCTGTGTGACCCTGGGCAAATCACTTAACCCCAATTGCCCAGCCCTAACCACTCTTCTGCCTTGGAACTAATACTTAGTATTGATTCTAAGATAGATGGTAAGGATTTTTTTTAAAAAGGGTCTAGGTCTTAACCTTCTTTATATGCCTCATATAGGACTGAAAAATCTTCATAGATTTTGAGAATCTTAGGGCTGGAGAGAGAAATGTGCTAGAGCCAATTCATACAGACTCTTACTGTATGAGCATTTAATGTCTCAGAAATCAGCAGATGCCACAAATCAGGCTGGATTTATTTTTTGGCTAATATTCTAGACTTAAGAAGCAATAGATAGGGGGCAGCTGGGTAGCTCAGTGGATTGAGAGCCAGGCCTAGAGATGGGAGGTCCTGGGTTCAAATTTGACCTCAGACACTTCCCAGCTGTGTGACCCTGGGCAAGTCACTTGACCCCTATTGCCCACCCTTACCACTCTTCTGCCTTGGAGTCAATACACAGTATTGACTCCAAGACAGAAGGTAAGGGTTTTATTTTTTAAAAAGAAGAAGAAGCAATAGATAAAATGTAAATAATGCAGATTAAATTTAGAAGTGCCTCATGTTTTTTGTTTGTTTTGGAGAGCTAGTTATTAAATGTTTATTTTCACACCCTTGGCTGGAGGGGACCATAGAATTTATTTAGTCCAATGTATTTAGTCATGTTACAGATGAGGAAACAGAGACTCAGAGATGTTGTAACTTGCCTTAAATCAAAATGCTAGTGAGTGGCACTACAGAGACCCAATCCCAGGTATTATGATTCCAAATCTGGTGATTTTTCTACTTTTTTTTTTGATTAACAAATGAATCAGTTAGCAGACTCATTCATTTCTTCATGGATGAACCAAGTGATGGATTGATTAATTGATTGATCTTCAGAGACATCAGAATCCTGCCTAGGTGTTTTAACTCCAAATCACGAACTTGTCAGATAGGGAGCCATCTGTCTTCTTCATCCCCCATGAGCACCGATAGGACTTTTCCCATTTGGGAGAATCAACTGTTTCAATCTTCCTGTGAAATACTGCTGCTTGGATTGGAGTGAGACCTTCAATGACTGAGCTTTCAGGTTTCTGTTGGAGGCCATCACTGCTTATTAGAAAGAGTAATAATAAAACCTGCCCAGGCAGATGTCCTCTCTACCCTTCTAAGGTTGGCAGAACTCAAATCGACATGTTTAAGATTAAAGCTGACAGGATGGACAGTGAGAGACAGGAGGAGGGAACACTTTGATTTTGACTGCTAATATTTTGGGTTCTTTCCAACTGCAAAGCACTGTTTCCCTTATAGCTTGGTACCTCAGTCCTCTTCTACAATCACCATTTGAGAACATCTGGGCAGCCCTCCTCATAATAGAACAATAGACAATCTGAACTGGAAAGGATTTTATAGGTCATCTAGTCCAAGCCCCTCATTTTACAGATGTGGAAATATAGTCTTTGTTGTTCCTTTCTTAAACCCACATTCCCAGGTTAGAATTCCAGCCTCCCCCCCAATCCTTAGGGAATAATGGGAGGGGTAATGAGATGAGAGAATTAGCAGGGACAGTTTTCTTAAGCTCCCTCCCACTTTGGCTTTCAGACATCTCTTCCATCCTCTGCT
>NW_025361772.1:0-1632 GCF_016433145.1 Gracilinanus agilis
TCATTAATCTCTGCCCTCCCTAATTTGTTAATATATACACTCAAGGAAAAAAAATTCCCCCTGAGTACTGCCTTGGCTGCATCCCACAGAGTTTGGTAGGATGTCTCATCATTGTCATTCTCTTCCATGAAATTGTTGATTGTTTCTATGATTTCTTCTTTTACTACCTGGTTTTGGAGAATGTTATAAAATAAATGGACTGATAGAGAGGGAGGCTAAACTGGATACTACCACTGCCAATTGTGTGACAGCAGTGATGGTTCAGACTGTGGCTAGTGCAAGATCAACTGAGGCTTGCCACCTAGCTAGATGTTGTACCACCTCCCTCCTTCATAACAGTGCCCAGGCAGGATCCTTCAGGTCAATGGATGGTATCCCTTCAGGTCCCACCTGGGTTTGATTGATGATAGATATTGGGCTTTATTAGCCTTGGTAATGGTTTATCTGACTGCGTGACTCCCTTCCTAGAGAAGCTATGAAACAACCACTCCAGGAAGGTACTTGAATAGCTTATCTATATTTTAGCAAAGATGGAGTAATTGGGAAATAGGTAGAGGAATTGGGAAACCCTAACTAATTGATAATAATAAACCCTCAGAGCTGTACGCAAGTAATTGATTATGGTTAGTTAGCTCCTCTAGCTCAGCCTTGCCACAGCCAAACAAGAGCAAGCAAGCTGCTGGTGGATGTCTTTCAGCTTCTTCCTGCTAGATGTTATGCCTATACAGCCTTCAGGATCCATCCCTTTCCACCCTCTTCTTCCTCTCCTGCCCACTTCCAGGATTCCTCCCGGGCCCTGGGATACCTAGATAACTACAAATGATTTGAATTCCTAAATATCTAGGGGACAGTAGAATAAGAAGATTGATGGTCGAGTAGAGGTTGGCAATGTTAGTTAGGTACAAAACAGGAGATTCTTGCAAAGTTGAGCCAAGCAAGACACCAATCCCAAAAGACCAGGATCCACAGATCTCAGGTCCAAGGGAAGTGAAAGGACCCCAAAGCCAGGGCTGTCAGGGTATTTATACCCCCTGGGCCAACCACTTTCTCCCCTGTCCTCATGGCCTCTGGGAACATTCTAAGATCCAACGGTCCTCACCCATCAATCAAGGGTGACCCTCTGCTCCCAGAGTTTCAATATAACAAGAATCATATTATTTAATTTCCAATTAGTTTTTTATTTGCCTGTTCAGGTGCCCTTACTAATTATTATTTTTATTGCATTATGATCTGAGAAGCTTACATTTATTATTTCTGCTCTTTTGCATTTGTTTGCAATGTTTCTATGCCCTATTACATGGTCAATCTTTGTGAATGTACCATGTGCAACAGAAAAGAAGGTGTATTCCTTTTTGTTCCTATTTATTTTTCTCCACATATCTATTAAATCTAATTTTTCTAGGACTTCATTCATCTCTCTTACCTCTTTCTTATTTATTTTTTGGTTTGATTTATCTATATCTGAAAGAAGGATATTTAGATCTCCCACTATTATGGTTTTACTAACTATTTCTTTCTTGAGCTCTGCCAGTTTCTCCTTTATGAATCTGGTTGCTATGCCATTTGGTGCATAAATATTGAGCAGTGTTATTTCCTCATTGTCTATATTGCCTTTAATCAGGATATAATGAC
>NW_025361773.1:0-1687 GCF_016433145.1 Gracilinanus agilis
ATGTTAATTTAGACATAGGCTGTTTTTGAGTTCCTTTTGAAATAATTTTACTTGGATATTTTTTCTCTTGATTTCATGACTGTTATTTTTTAATCTTAGCATGTATTATTCTTATTTTTATTTCTTCTCTTCATATATTTTCCTTATTTTCTTTATATTTCCTACATATAATTTCTTTCTTTTATTTTGGTCAACAAATACTTTATTGATTTAAAATGAAGCAGGTGGGCAAAAGTAACTGGCTAAGAAGTATATCTTTTTTTTTATTTTTAAAATCTTTTATTGATTAATTAATTTAGAATATTTTCCCAAGGTTACAGGATTCATGTTCTTTCCCTTCTTCTGTCCCAGAGCCAATGAGCAATTCCACTGGGTTTTACATGTATCACTGTTCAAAATCTATTTCCATATTGTTAATATTTGTAATAGAATGATCATTCAAAGTCAACATCCCCAATTATATACCCACCAAACAATGTGATCAGTCATATGCTTTTCTTCTGCATTTCTGTTCCCACAGTTGTTTCTCTAGATGTGGGTCATGTTCTTTCTCATAAGTTCCTCTGTATTGTCCTGGATCATTGCATTGCTGCTAGTAGAGAAGTCCATTACATTCAATTGTGCCACAGGGTATCTGTCTCTGTGTGCAATGTTCACCTGGTTCAGCTCCTTTCACTCTGCATTAATTCCTGGATGTTTTTCCAGTTCACATGGAATTCCTCCAGTTCATTATTCCTTTCAGCACAATAATATTCTATCAGCATCAGATACCACAATTGGTTCAACCATTGCCAATCAATGGACACCCCCCTCATTTTCCAGTTCTTTGCCACTATAAAGGGTACAGCTATGAATATTTTTATGCAAGTATTTTTCTTTATCATCTTTTTTGGGGTACAAACCCAGCAATGGTATTGCTGGATCAAAGGGCAGGCAATATTTTAAAGCCTTATGGACATAATTACAAATTGTCTTCCAGAATGGTTAAATTCACAATTCCACCACCAATGCATTAGTGTCTCAATTTTGCCACAACCTCTCCAACATTTATTATTTTTCTTTTCTGTCATATTGGCCAATCTGCTAGGTGTGAGGTGGTACCTCAGCATTGGTTGATTTAAATTTCTTTAAATATGAGAGATTTAGAGCACTTTCTAATGTGCTTATTGGTAGTTTTGATTTCTTAAAATGAAAACTGCCTATTCACAACATGTAATTTCTAATAACAATAAAATCATTACATTAAAAATCACAATCTATTTAGCCATTTCTCCCATTTATTGCATATGTGTTATTTCCAGTTATTTTATCATCACAAATAAAACTTCCACATATATTTTCATACCTACACAGCTTTTTAACCCTCTGGATCAGGGGTCAGCAACCTTTTTAGCCATGAGAGCCATAAACACCACATTTTTTAAAATGTAATTTCATGAGAGCCATACAGTGCTCACAGTGCATGCTCCTGTAACAGTGTGTGCTCCTCTAATAGGGCCTGAAAAAAAGTTGACTTTATGGCTCCTGCAGAAAGAGCCATATCTGGCCCTCAAAAGAGGCAGATAAGGCTAGAGATCCATAAGTTGCCTAACCCTGCTCTGGGTAATGCCCTTAGACCCTTACCTACTAATGGGATCTCTAAGTCAATGAGCATAAACAGCTTTACAGCTTTATATATATATATATA
>NW_025361774.1:0-4344 GCF_016433145.1 Gracilinanus agilis
CCTTCAGCTAGACCCATATCATTTCTGGCTGACTCTATTCTTCTTGTATCATAGAGATAGCCTGCCTGCCTGAAGGACCCAGCCTGTTTCCTCCCAGTACCCTCTGTTTCTAGCCTCTGTGATTAGTCTGTTTGAGCAGCCCTTCCTATATTCCCCATTCATCCCTTACCTTCCTATATTCCCCTATTTATTGGAACATCATCCTGTCTCCTTACTTTTCCATAACATATCTACTTTTCCATAACAATATATGTTTCTCTATTCTTACATACATATAGGAATATATATATACATATATATATATAATTTTCCTATTCCTTTAATTTAACATTATTTGGCATTGTCTTAATTAAAACAATTTAATATTTTGGTCACTCTTCTTTGGTGGGTTCTCTCTAAATTTTTAAAAATCGACTATATAACTGGAACTGTTAACATCTTCAAATTAGTCCAAAATACCCCCAAACACTTCAAAAACACCAGCTTTATCGACATTCCTTCATTCTATTTCCACCTGAGGAGAGCTCAGGGAATCTTTCTCTCTCTACTAGGCCATAGAGTAAAGGAAAGACACGGCTTTAGTACCTAATTTCCCTCAGAGACCAGGTAGCTTCTGAGAAAGAGCCCTCTGTCCTTTATCTTGTCGTTTGTTCTATTCTGTTTTAGGTAAAAAATGGAATCTTTTACTCTGGTTGGGAGATAAGCTACAGGAGTCAAGAGTTGGAATTGAGACCAAGTTTTCTAGTTAGGGCTGCTCTGGTGATGTCCTGGGGAACAAGGGGCAAGAAGCAAGCTTGGGGAGTCATGTAAGAGCCCGTTGGACCAATACACTTGACGTTCATGCCACAGTAACACTTGCACTTGGTGGGAACAGTGTCATATAGGAACTGAGTTAGGTTTTGAACCTCTCTTCCAAGGGAACAAGTATGGGTGTGTATGTGTGTACACACGCATATATGCACACATATTTGTATTGTTCACATGCATATGTGTCTACCTACTAGACGTGTGTATATAAGTGTGTGACACGCACCTAAATACACACTGATGGGTATATATAAATATATAAGTGTATAGCACAGATAAATGTGTGAGCATGTATAGATGTGTGTACATGTATGTATGTGATGCCATTAAGATTTCCTTCATATCATCATTTATCCAATATCAGGTCAACACTCTTCTCTCTGTAAGCAAATCTTGAGCTTAAGCATGCAGATGCTTTTTCTGTGGATGAAGTTGGGGATAGAGTTTAAAGTGAGCTAAGAATGTGAGGGCTTTGCCATTGTGCTGTCACTGTGCATTGCCCTGGCCCCCGAATCCTAAACCTGTGGTTTGTTGCTGAAATACATTTATATTTCTTCTTCCTTTCACATGTACTTTATGGCTTCCTCTATTTCCTGTAGTTCTGCAGAGAAAATTTGTTTATGGAAAAAGCAGGTTTTTTTCCCCCTAGTCAGACAAGCACTCTTTGTAGGTGGCTATTCACACAAAAAATAATAATAATAACAAAAGTAATTGGAGAGAAGCTCTCATTCAGTATATTTCTGAAAGAGTCTTTCCCCAATATTTTCCTATTTTTGCAGAGAGACTGCAGCTCACTTTGAAAAGATGCTTTACAGCTGGAGTCTACCAGAGAATCTCTTTGGTATTGTGTGCTGTCTTAACTATGGCTATTTGCCAAGCATTTGGAAATAAAAAAGTAGCTCTGGCAGTGTCTCATTGATGAAGAATCCATCTTTGGAGTATAGACGATAGATCCACCACTCTATTTCACCCAGACTGCTAAATGGGCCAAAAACAATTCTTAGAAATGAAAGCAAATTACATCCATATATTATGACAAGTATTCAGGAAAGTGACTCCATCTATTGATCTGGAACAGAAACAAACTCCATTTATCTGACTGTGCTGACCATGAGCTATGAACTTGGATGACTTTAATAAAAAGTGTAACAGTTCATAAATATTGTAGATGTTGCTGCTCTAAGTGGGAATGCAAACTTCGAGCTAGGATGTAGGCATTTGGAACAAGGGTCAGTGAAGGGAGACAGAGCGAATGACAAAAGGGAAACAGAAGTTCCTAACAAAACCTTCCACCTCCTTAAGGAAATTTGATCTTAATGTACTACGTTATTTTAATTCGTTTTGGATTACAAAAATAACTTGAGATCCATTCATCTTCTCATGTGAATGAAGATGCCATTAGAAGAATCATTATTATGAGGCAACGAGACGCTGTGGATGGAGCTCTGGCCTTGGAGTCAGGGACACGGGCTCAAATGTCACAGCATGTCACAGGATCCTATTCAGCATCACCTGAGACGCCAATTAGTTGTGTGGCTTGGGAAGAACTATTTGGTCCCTTGGGCTCACAGTCTCCTAATCTGTAAAATAAAGCATTTAAGTATTATGACCTTCAAGATCTCTTATAACTAAAGTTGATGGTATGGAAATTCCTTTCCATAGAGTTTCCACACATTAACAGAAATTACAGATTTTCACTTACTCATTTGGCTACCAAAATACTTTCCAAAAAGTAATTTTATAGAATACACTATTTGATCTTGGTTTTTCTATTGTATGGAAGATCTCCAGTTGAAAGATTTCAGTAGTATGTAATTAAGACAGCTATGGGGGCAGCTGGGTGGCTCAGAGGATGGAAAATCAGGCCTAGAGATGGGACGTCCTGGGTTCAAGTCTGGTTTCAGATATTTCCTAGCTGTGTGACCTTGGGCAAGTCACAAACCCCCATTGCCTAGCCCTTACCACTTTTCTGCTTTAGAACCAATCCACAGTATTGATTCCAAGACTGAAGGTAAGGGTTTAAAAAAAAAAAGATAATCATGCAAGTATATAGATCTGAGCTCATTTCTCTGATATGTTACTAAGCTCTCTGCAAATCTTGGTTAAATGACAACTTTCACTAAACTGTATTTAATGATAATTAAAAGTACATGAAAAGTGTACAAAAGCAGAGACCAAATCACATAAACAAAACCCATTTACATTCTTCCACTTTGTTTTTACTCTGTGTTACATTTACTATTTAGCCTTTTAGGACTAAATAGCAAACTATATATTTTTCCACCTGAAAAAATATCTAAACATTTTAAGTGCCCTTTGAGTTGGATTATACTGAATTAAAGCCATTTTTTGGCCAACTTGTGAAGGAGCTAGCCACTTGTGAAAACTACTTTAAATAATGAATTATTAGAATTATCCTAAGGAAATAAAAGAAAGACCTAGACAAAGTTGTCTCACTATAATTAGAAAGCATAGAATTTAAAACAATTTAAACTAGAGGAACCTAACTCTAGTTTTTAATCTTGGCTCCTATGCTTAGGACTTTATAAGAGGCATTGATATTAGCATTTATACAGTGCATTAAAGTTTACATAACATTTTATCCTCATAAAAGTCAAGGGAGAAATATTATTATAATTATCATATGGGAAATTGTGGTAGAGACGGGTTAATTGTCTATATCTACAGTTGCATAGCAAATAAATGTCCAAATCGGGATTTGAACTCAGATCTTCCTGATTCCAAATTCACTGCTCCATTCAGTATGCCTCCCAGATATATCTTATAATCTTGGTCAAATTATTCATATGCTTTAAGCCTTAATTCCTTGATTATAAAAATTTTAGAACTGGTAAAAATATATCTGAAAAATGAAATATTTAGTCTACTCGACTAAGTCTCTCTTTAGTTTTAAATTCTATAGTTCTACAAGTTAACTTTCGCTTTGTTTTACTGAGAAAATGGAGCTAAAGGTAAATGCTCTACTGAGAAACTGACTTTTACTTGGGTCTGTGGAGTGGCGAAAGAAAAGTGTAAATTCTCATTGTATCCTGATAAGTAATAGTTTCATCTGCCTATGGAATGTTTGGGATTATAATTCAAGGAATGTTAGCGCTAATATGAGAGACTTTAGGGAAACTGGAAGGGATCACAGAAAAAAGCTAGTCTACCCTTTTTATTTTGCAAGTGAGAAAATGAGGATTAGGTAAAGCGATCTAGTCAAGATTATATATAATTTAAAATTGTTAAGGGAGCACAGAGGCCTTCTAGTCCAAAGATTATTTGCCTTTGGCATACAGGAATAGATATATTTTTGGGTGTCCATTAATTTGGATGGGAGAAACAAATTATATCTTAATTTCCTCTAGACTCTGGCTATTATGAGATTTTGGAAATCTCATGTATTTCTTTTTGTGCTACAGTTTAAAAACGTTACACTTAGAAGTCATCTTCAGTCCTTACTGGACTGCCAAACAGGACCATCACACACACACACACACACACACACACACACACACACACACACACACACACACA
>NW_025361775.1:0-1396 GCF_016433145.1 Gracilinanus agilis
TATATACATATATATAATCAGGAGATATATAAATAAATAAGTAACCATAAAACATATGCAAAATAAATATAAGGTAATTTTTTGGGGGTAAATATATTAGCAGTTGTGGGGGGGTTGGGAGGATCAAGATATATTTCTGAAAGGAGGTGGCCTCTGAGGTTGAACCTTGAAGGAAACTTGGGAGTCTAAGGGCCAAAGGTGAGGAAGAAGGATATTCCAGGCTTGGGGGGCAGCCAGTGCAAAGACATTGAGATAGAAGGTAGAGTATTGAGTGAATAGCAGCCAAAAGCTGAGTTTGACTGAAATAAATGAAGAGGCTGTTTAATCATTTCAGCCATGTCCAACCCTTGGTGATCTCATTCCGGTTTTCTTTACAAGGCTCCTGGAGTGGTTTGCCATTTCCTTCTCCAGCTCATTTTGCAGATGAGAAAACAGAGGCAAACAGGGTTGACTGACTTGCCCAGGGTCATACAGCTAGTGTGTCTGAGGCCAGATTTGAACTCAGGAAGATTAGTCTTCCTGACACCATGTATAAAATATGGCTAGAAAGGTAGGTATAGGGCTAAATAGGAAAACATTTGATAATCAGCATAGAAAGCACTGGATTTAGAGTCAGAGTCCCTGGGTTCAAATCCTGTCTCTGCGTGACCCTGAATACATTATCAAACCTTTCTGAGCCTTAATTTCCTTCTCTATAAAATGGAATTGGACTAGACTCTAAGTGCCAGACAAATGAGTTCTCATGCTATGATTTTCTGCATTAGACAAAAGCCAATTGGTATAATTGTTCCATTTTTTATTATAGTCATTATTGGTCTTTTTAAACTTTGAAGCACACTACTTTATTTTTGAATGATAAGTGCCTTGGATGACCCCCTTTCCCTCTTCTTCCCACAATTGGGGCAGCGCGCTTTCTCTCCTGTTGCCATGGAAACCCCAGTTCCCAGGCGGCTGCTGCCAGAGACCCCTTTAGCCAAAGCTCTTTGCCAGAGTTCCTTTTTCCTCCAAAGTCTCCCATACTTGCTTAAGCCACCTCAGCTTCTACCCAAAACCCTTCAGTGGAATAAGAAAGCACTCAGCAAAGTGCCTGGTACCTAGTAGGTGCTTAATAAATGCTTCCCCCTCCTTTCCCTTTCTTATTCTTGTTCTCAGGATCACGGCTAAGTAGGGCTCAAAGTCGCGGATGGCTAGGACGCGGGCGGGGGCGGGGGTGGGAGGACTGGAGAAGGGGGACTCAGGATTTGGGACTTGGGAGACTTCATTTACCTTCTTCTTTATTCCTTTTCAGAGGCTGTTTCCTCTCGCCTTTGCTTCTTAGAACACCTTCCCTTAAAGATTTGTGCCAATTGCTATTTCCTTCAAAAGCCCCGATACTCCCGTGGCTACTGTTATCTCC
>NW_025361776.1:0-5220 GCF_016433145.1 Gracilinanus agilis
AATGCCTGCCATACCTTCCCCTTGGCTGCTTCCTGGGAAAAAGAGCGTCCCAATCAAGTTCTCTCTATTTAAGCTTCGCTTTACGTTGGCTCACATCACCATGTAAGAAGGAAGCCCGTTGAATCATGGGAAATGTAGTTTGAAATGAGATCCAAATATCCACAGTAAGTTTAGACAGGGACCTCAAAATCAGTTCAAGGGACCCCACATTTCCAAAATCACATTATATAATATGTAATGTAATATGACATATTACATTATATTATGTTCTAGTATAATATACTTATTCTTGTTATATATGTGTATATATACATATATATACACATATATAACATATGCATGTTATATATATGTATATATATATGCACACAATTATTTGCATGCTATCACGCTGGCTAGAATATGAACTCTTTGAAAGCAGGGATTCTGTATCCCTGGTGCCTAGCACAGTTCCAGGAACCCCAAAGGTGCTGAATATTCAGTAGCTGGATGAATGCTTTTTTTCATGTGCTGATTAAACTGGAGGAGGTCAGGAAAGATTTCACAAAATAGCCCCTAAATTGAGCCTTGAAGAGAGAGAGAAGAATTCTGAAAGATGGAGATGAGGAAGAAAAAGCTTTCCAGGTATGGTGGGATCAATCTCTGTGTAAATGAATTCAGATGAGAGAAGGCAAGTTGAATTCAGAGTGGCATGAAGGGGAGTAGTTTATATGAAAACTGGAAAGATAGTTTTGAACCACATTATGGAGTGGTTTAAATGATGGAATCCATTTATTTTAGGAAGAATTGGGAACCATGGTAGATTTTTGAGCAGGTGAGTGACATAGTTAGACCCTTGTCTATAAAACTGGCACATGTTGTAGAAGGATCTTTCTTCTGACCTCAGATGTCTCTTGAGGTTCAGATGGAACTGAACCTAAATAGATAAACAAATCCATCTAAATGTAGCCTTTATTTTGGCAAAGAGAGGAATAACTCACTATATCTCCTTCCAGAACTAAGCAAAGAGGGTGGGAAGCTTGTCAGGAGTAATGTGAGTTCAAATCCCTTTTCTAATATTTAATAATAAGGTGACAATTACTAGCTAACATTTCCTCTCTGAGATTCATATGTCAAATAGGGACAATAATCCATGTCATGTCTGTCTCACGGAATTTTGTGAGAATCAAATGAGATAATACATGTGTAAACCTTAATGCACTATAAAAATATCAGTTATTATTTTCCCATTACTAAGAATCACTTATGTGTACAGAGGCAATAAAAGAGGTCATCCAAGAAAAAAAAATCACTGAAGGAGGTAGTCTAACTAGATAGAGTGACAGACAGAGAGATAGAGAGATAGAGATAGATAGATAGACAGACAGAAATAGACAGAGATAGAGAGATAAGGCAGACAGAGATAGAGAGAGAGAGAGAGAGTAGGCAGATAGGCAGATAGATAGATAGATAGATAGATAGATAGATAGATAGATAGATAGATAGATAGAGCAGACAGATAGGCAGAGAGAGAGAGAGAAAGAGAGAGAGAGAGAGAGAGAGAGAGAGAGAGGTAGATAGATAGGTAGGTAGGTAGATAGAGCAGACAGATAGGCAGATAGATAGGCAGATAGGCAGATAGATACATACATACACACATACATATAGCAATAGAGATAGAGATAGAGATAGAGATAGAGATAGAGATAGAGATAGAGATATAATCAGTCAACAAGCAATGTGCTAATCAGGAAGCTAGGCGGAATAATGAATAGAGTGCTAAGTCTGGATAATGGATGACCTGAGTTCAAAATTAACCTCAGACTCTTCCTAGTATGAACCTGCACAAGTCACTAAACCTAATTTGCCTCAGTTTCCTCATCTCTAAAATGATGTGAAGAAAGAAATGTCAAACCAATAATTATTGCCAAGAAAATCCCAAACAGAGTTGGGCAGGACTGATCAACAACAAAACTGCTCTAGGCATTATACCAAGTGTTGGAGTTAGAAAGATATTCAAAAGCCTGTCCATTCCCTCAAGAATATTTGTGTAAAGTAAGAGAGAGCATGTAAATAACTACATCTATGCAAGCAAGTTATATACAGAGAAAATGGAAGATGATCTCAGAGAGGAGACTTTTTAAGGTGAAGATGGGTTGGGAAGGCAAGGTTTAGGAGGAGAGATAAGAAAGACTCCCTGAAGAAGGTAGAATATGAGCTGAGTCCTGAAGGAAGCCAGAAGAGAGAGGTGAGAAAGGAGAGCATTCTAGGTATGGGAAATATTCAGGGAGACAAGAGATGGGGGCCTGGGGGGTCTTGTGAGAGGAACAGCAGGAACAAAAAGCTGACAAAAGGACAGAAAATTGTGCCAGTATACAAGGTCTAGAGGGAAGCCTGGAGGGGAGGGAGGGGGGGGGACTGGAAATGGCACGCAGCTAAGTGGCACAATAGATAGAGTTCTGGGCCTGGAATCAAAAAGACTCATCTTCCTGAGTCTAAATTCAGCTTCAGATAATTACTAGCTATATTATTCTGGGCAAGCCATTTCACCCTGTTTGCCTCAGTTTCCTCATTTATAAAATGGAACTGGAGAAGGAAATGACAAACCAATACACTATCTATGCCAAGCAAACCCCAAATAACATCACAAAGAATTAGACATGGCTGAAATGACTGAACAACAAAGAGGGAATCCAGCAACATGATCATTTCTATCAGGAGACTTTGTAAACAAGAGTCCCTCAGGATAAGAGAGAATGGATGAATTGTGATTAGCATTTTTGGTGGAGAATTGATAAGATTAGCAGCTCCATTTAAATACTGGTCAGTTTCTGTATTTGTTTATAATTAAACAGCTACACTCTTTTGTTTTTTTTTTTAAACCCTTACTTTCCAACTTGGAATCAATACTATGTATTGGTTCTAAGGAAGAAGAGTGGTCAGGGCTTGGCCATGGAGGTTAAGTGACTTGCCCAGGGTCACAGGGCTAGGAAGGCCAAATTTGAACCCAGAGCCTCCCATCTCTGGACCTGACTATCAATCCACTGAGTCACCCTGCTGCCCCCTGAAAGAGCTACATTCTTAACGCTCTAGGTTACCTTAGAAGTTAAAGACTGGTCTGATCATCTCATTTTGTGGAGGAGAAGACTGAGTCCCAGAGAGGTGCCATCCCAAGGTCATGGGAGTGGAAGAGTTGGGGGTAGAACCCAGGTTTCCTAATTCTTTCAGTCACGTGCTCTTTTCACTAGATCCCTGCATGTTATATCTCTCCAAAGGGAATCCTGGGTTTGCTGACAGTGAAAAGAGATGAAACGATTTTCTTTTCTCCTTTATTCTGTTGCATTTACAGGTAGCATTGAAGAGAAGGTAAATAGGCCTTTTGAGCACATCAGGGGTTGGGCAAATGATGCTCCTATTTACCTAAAGCTAGGCTAGATGAAAAGGGAGATGTGAGGAGGGAATGGAGCAGTCTCCTTTCCCCTGCATTAGCTAGAGAACACAGGCTCCCTGGAACTTCAGGGAGATGGGAATGCACCCTGAGTTTTTAAAAGATGTGATAAATACGTTTGCAAGGGTAAAATCCTGCTGTGTCAATGGGAGGCATGCCTTTATGGCTAAATTATAAATACAATGGCGATGGCACTTACATTAGTAGTGTCAGTTCTATTTTAAGCAATCTGACAGATATATGAGAATTTTAGTGCCTTTAAAATTGAATCCATATTCTTAGATGGGAACTTATGAACACAAAGCTCTGTGATGGGAAGAAATAATGAAAGGATATAGGCCTGAAAGAGGCCTTTTATGATCATTCCATCTTAATGCTCTCAGTCATCCAATCAGTCCATAAACATTTATTAAGCACCTACTATGTGCTAGACGCAGTGTACTTCCCTTCAAACTTACTTCAGGTGACAGTTCCCTCCACCATTATTGCCATTTCTCTGAGTCTTGTGGTTGCTTATGTGATATATTTCTCTTTAACTTTTCATGATTAGAGCTACTTTTGATCTCTAATTGTTGATGAGGAGTGGTAGGGAGATAGGGAAGGGAGGTGCTGAGAAAAATAACACGTGTAGATATATATGTATTTATATCTACATTATATATATGGAGAAAGAAAGAAAGAGATATCACTTTAATATTTATAAAGAATGCCAAGAAGAGGTTAGAAGGAAAGCCAGAAAGAGGCACAGATAAGTAAGACAGCTTTGAAAGCTACAGGCTGATTTTATTACATACTTTAAAAGAAAAGCAAATTGTATGTAATAGAAATGAAGCAACAAAGCAGTACATTGGATAGAAAGCTGGTCTTCTAGTCAGAAAAATCAGTTTTCTAATTCCCCTGGGATATTTATTGGCTAGGTAAGTCATTTAATCTCTCTAAGACTCTATGTCCTTATCTGGAAAATGGGGATAATAAAAGCACCAGGAAGAGTTGCTTTGAGCAGCTGAATCCATGATGAGGACATAGAACACAAGACAAAAGAGGGTCTGAAAAATGATGATGTGTCCTGAAGAGTCAACTTCAAATCTATCTGACATGCCATGATTGAACTCAATTGCCCATCACTGGGAAAGATTGCCCAGAAATGGGTGTCCTTGTAATACTTGGTCTCTAAATGTAATTGATACCAGAAGATTCCATTTAAAAACTACGTTTTAAAGAAGAACCTGGAGAAAAGTCATTTTAATAGCTTATTCAGATACATTTTATCCCATTCTTCACAGTCAGAGAAGGTAGGAAAGGAGTATGGAGATTATACTTTGATAAGCAAAAGGTACTTCTCAAGATCTCCCAGAATTCATCAAATAGTCCTTGGACTTAGGGAAATAAGGTTTCTGGGAAGAAGGCAGAGGACAAAAGAGAAAAGAATCAAAGATTTTGCTCAATAGAAGCTGGATATCTGCAAAGATAAAGTTCTCAGATAAATGTTAACTTACCTTGGAATGGGAAAAGAAACAAATTACAATTTGAATTAAATAGCAGTTTTATCAGGGATATAGGATAAAAGAACCAGAAGCCCCAAATAGTCTATCTAGTCTCCAAGGCTTGGAAAGAGCTAGAGAATAGTAAGATTTGTCCCTAAATCAAACCAAGCTGGACTTGTGGACTTGAAATCATCAAATTGTACTCTCAAGAGATCAGATTCATACTTTCCTAGCACCTTCAGGGATATAATAAAGGCATTTTTACTCAGCCTTGAGTGTGTTACAGGATGGTTACTGTGAAGAGGGAGC
>NW_025361777.1:0-2928 GCF_016433145.1 Gracilinanus agilis
ATTTTAAATAATAGAGGGCATCCTTGTTTTACTCCTAACTTGTTGACTTTCCAAATTTCTATTTTTTCAAACAGCTATTTGGGAGACATATAGAAATGGCTTTAGAATTCAGGGTCTGAGATAGGAGATCGCATATTTGTTGAGATGGTTCATCTGTATCATTAAGACAAATCTAATTCCATTGAGTCTCCCAACCTTCCAGTGCATTGTGGAGATGTGAACATGGAAAAATGGTGATTTATGAATTCCAAGTTCAGATTTCCTGATGGGAAAGACATGTGGTCTAATTTTTAGTGAAGAACTTACTTTCATTTTCTATGAAACTCCTATCAAATTAACTCTTGTATCCATCAGAAATGCATTGTAAAAGGATTAGATTTGGAATCCAAGGAGCTTGGTTCAAATCCTAGTTCGGTAGTTTAGCACTTGAATAACCTAGAAGAAATCATTAATTTCTCTGGACCTTGGTTTCCTCATATGTAACTGAGGAACCTGGACCAGTTGATCTACCTCTAAGAGTTCTTCTAGCTTTAAATCTATGATCCTATAAATTTAATCATTCTGAATTTAGGCAACTCCCAAATTGGTTTGAGGCCTAAAGCACCATAATCCAAGCTGAAATATTTCATTTCCTTTGTTTAGAAGGAAGAGGGGTA
Source organism: Gracilinanus agilis (assembly GCF_016433145.1). NCBI lineage: Eukaryota > Metazoa > Chordata > Mammalia > Didelphimorphia > Didelphidae > Gracilinanus > Gracilinanus agilis. The sequence continues at coordinate 657 of NW_025361777.1, forward strand.
GAAAGGTAGAAAGTTGCTGGGGCACTTTCCAGGGCAATAATCAGAAGGGCTTTCTCCTTTCCTTTTTCTTGTATGTATTCCTCTGTTGACATTGAGTTATTCCCTGAAAAGATGAGAGACTTCTGCAGCAATTAAATGTGCTAATATTCAAAATGTAAAATAGTTTTCACTTGTGAGTTTTTGAGAAGAATGCTCATCAGTCTTGGAATAGAAAAATTCCATGAAGAGGCACAGTCATTGTGCTTCCAGATCTCCTGCAAGAAGGATGTCTCCCACCTAATAATAATGGCTTATATTTATAAAGCACTTTGAGGTTTACAAAGCACTTTTCATATCTTATCTCGCTTGATCCTCACAACAGCCCTGGGAGGTAGGGGCTCTTATTACCTCATTTTACAGATGAGAAAGTTGAATCTGTGAGAGCTTAAGCATCTTGCTTAAAAGTAGGATTTGACCCCTGTTTCTCCTAATTTCAGTGTCCTATCCACATGCCTAGAATTGAGTACCTGCAAAAATTTCCATGTCCCTCTTACCATTTAGAAGTTTCAAAAGATGGTCTCCTGATCTGTGATGCTGATTCCCACCCTCACCCCCTAAGAAGAGAGAGATTAAATATATTTTATTTTTTAAAAATTAAATTAAATTAAATTTAGAAAATATTTTTCTATGTTTACATGATTCATTTTCTTTCCCTCCCCTCTTCCCTCCCAGAGTTGATAAGCAGTTTGTAGTCTTGCTTTTGAAAGTGATTTCTCAAAATCAAAACAACCTGCTCAAATCTATCTCCCATCCTATTGCCTATTAAGGAACACTTAAACTCCTTCTGATGCTATTGGGAGGAGAGGGCATGTCCACAGCTAGCACTTGGTGTGTAGAGAACTAAATTCTTCCATTCTGACCACGAATGAGAAGCCTTTTCTGCATGAGGTTATGCTGCCAAAGCCTTTTATCTTCAGCCCATTTTGCTACCTTAATTAATGCAATGAGATGCAGAATAGTGTTGGGGATAGAGAACTGGCCTTAGAGTCAGGACCACCTGGGTTCATGTTCTGACCCTGACAGAGACTTGACTGTGTGACTGAGAAAGTTGTTAATCTCTCAGTGCCCAGAAAATCTCTTAAGACTATCAGCTTCAGAACAGATGTCAGTTTTCACTGGTAGAGGGAATTTCCTCACCAGGATTTCTCTAGAGGTGTCAAACACTGTTGCATATACTGGCAACACTCCCAAGTGCAGCCTGAACCCAATTAAATTGGGAAATATTTGACAAAATAAGTAAAATTGCAATAAGATATAGATAATGTCATTTTGTAATTTTTTTTTACATCAGTGTGTAGCCTTTAGGGCTATGTTTCTATTTTATTTTGACACCACTGCCCTATACTAATGAAATAACAAAGTCTGGGTGGGGGGAACTCTATGGAGTAAGGACAAGAATTAGTATCTCAGTTTTAAAAACAAATCATTCGAGGTACTGAAAGTTTCAAGTGACTAGTCCAAGGTTATACAGTTAACAAAAGAGAATGCGATAACCATGAAGAAAACTAATTTTGAGAGGAAAAGGCAATGTGTTGTCGAATTTACTCAACATAGTAGCTTTTCCTTACTTAGTAGAATGTAAGCTCTTTGAGAGTAGGGGTTTCATTTCTTTTCTCAATCTAAATTTCCTTTCATTGAGTTTGATGACATCAATCTAAATTGGCCATTTTATTCAACAAAGGAATTGCTGGTGTACATCTTTTCTAGGAGTCTCAGAAGGAAGTTCTGTACCTAAGACATAAGTTCTTTCCTTGCACCTAAAAATGTTAAAAAGTAAGCTGATTTATTTTCACAACTCTCTTTGGATTCTGAGTTATTATGGTTTTAAGCATTACACTCATCTCCTTGCTAACATTACCATTTTCTATAAGTGGGAAAAATCCTATAAAGGGGTATATTTGTCTTCTCTGTCAGGATATGCCACCTATTCAAGAAATCCTGAATTACAGAAAGCTCTAATAGGACACAATATGGGAATGTGTTTGTGGCAAAGGTCAGGGAGCTATAGTTGGTATAAACAGAGAACCAAAAGTCTACCTTCAGAATAGAGGTCAATTCTAGAAAATCCAGAGTTCTTTCCATAGGTGACACATCCCTATTCTGGGTTGGGGGAGGAATGAATATCTATAATTGTATTGGTGTAGGGAATTTCTGGTGAGGAAACCCTTTCTGCTAATGATCATCAGTAATTATTTTCCTTCCTTCCTTCCTTCCTTCCTTCCTTCCTTCCTTC